>NC_084566.2:26149124-26449124 GCF_033978685.3 Nerophis lumbriciformis | reverse complement strand
AACTGCGCCCAAGACCCAACCTCCGGGCTGATGATTTTAGGTTTTCCTGAAGAATTCGGAGGTAATCCTCCTTTTTCATTGTCCCATTTACTCTCTGTAAAGCACCAGTTCCATTGGCAGCAAAACAGGCCCAGAGCATAATACTACTACCACCACCATGCTTGTTGGTAGGTATGGTGCTCCTGGGATTAAAGGCCTCACCTTTTCTCTATCAAACATATTGCTGGGTATTGTGGCCAAACAGCTCAATTTTTGTTTCATCTGACATCACATGGACAAAGATAAGACCTTCTGGAGGAAACTTCTGTGGTCAGTCTTGGTCTTGGGCGCAGTTGGGTGTTCTAACAGGACAATGACACCGAAACACATGTCAAAAGTGGAAAAGGAATGGCTAAATCAGGCTAAAATTAAGCTTTTAAAATGGCCTTCCCAAAGTCCTGACTTAAATGTGTGGACAAAGCTGAAGAAACTAGTCCATGTCAGAAAACCAACACATTTAGCTGAACTGCACCAATTTTGTCAAGAGGAGCGGTCAAAAATTAAACCAGAAGCTTGTGGATGGCTACCAAAAGCGCCTTATTGCGGTGAAACTTGCCAAGGGACATGTAACCAAATATTAACATTGCTGTACGTATACTTTTGACCCAGCAGATTTGGTTTTCAGTAGACCCATAATAAATTCATAAAAGAACCAAACTTCATGAATGTTTTTTGTGACCAACAAGTATGTGCTCCAATCACAAAAAAATAAGAGTTGTAGAAATTATTGGAAACTCAAGACAGCCATGACATTATGTTCTTTACAAGTGTATGTAAACTTTTGACCACGACTGTATGTATATTAGAGATGCGCGGTTTGCGGACACAACCGCGGAGTCCGCGGATAAACCGCGGGTCGGGCGGGTAAAAATAGATTTTAAATAGATGCGGGCGGTTGGCGGTTGAACCAATTCGGAAATATATATACATAGTTAAATGTTGTTACCCACATACGAAAAACGAGCAGCACTCTTTGAAACAGTCAATTGTTCATCAGGCACCGCGTCCCAGCAACAGTGGCGCAAGTGAGCGCTCCTTCAGCGCAGCAGGGCGCATTTTAGAGGCCAGGCGCTCTCGCATGAATCCTGGCACTGTAGATGCCATTTTATTCCTGCATAGTGCTAACAAAAAAAAAAGTAAGTAGACATACGGTTGGATATGTTAAACGAATTAGTCTACGTTACCTATAGGCTATACCAAATAAGCCCACGTCTAACCTATATTGAGTTCGGTCAGCTAAATAATTTTGATGGTTACGTGTTGTTTGGGCGCACTACAATGCAAAGGAATTAAGGCAATTGCGTTGTTTATTGTGGGTTTTTTCTATTCGAGATATACTACTATGTGTGAATAATTATTTGGCCTCGCTTTCAAGTGAAGCGCATCTCCGATTGGCGACAATGTAAGGATATTTAGCCTGCTTTGTTTGTCGCGACCGCCTATTTTCATTATAATTCAAGTTTGATGATAAAGTGCAGTCTGATGGGTTTGATTTCCCCCCTTCAGCTATTTGCCTTGGCCAATAAGTTGCAGGTAATTTGTTATTATTATTTATTTTATTTATTTTTGTTTAAATAGAGATGACATACATATGTTATTGTATAATTTAAGTTTGTGCGCGTGATTGACAGCCTAAGGCTTATGAGGCACATTTTTTATTTATTTTTTTATTTCAACTTAAAAACGTATGAGCCTATGCCTACAACATAGGCTATGTGTTTATCTTTATTTTCCTGCCTGTCGTTGACAATGGAGATTGTCTGATATTTTGTCATGGCTGCAGATCAATCAATAAAGGTTCATCTTTGTCGCAAAATTGTTCACTGCTTCAATGTGCACCCCGCCCTCGTCCTTATTTGAGCATTATAACGTTAACAAGTTAATATTCATTGAAATAAATTCAGAACATTTTTTTTACCTAACGAAAATATAGGCCTAGTCTTTCTAAAACATTTTTTTAACTTCTTAAAAGTCTTGTTCTGCTTGCTGCAACAGCGCACACAAAGTGTGAGTAACGCACTCCTGATCTGAGGGCATTGGCAACAATAGTCAACACTTTCTTAATGGAAATGACAATAATATTATAATAATGATAAATAATATTATCACGCATTAATATCTCTTAGCCACGAATGCGTGGCCAAGAGATGCGTGGCACGCATTGAATGTCTCTGCTTCATTGGATCAGTCTCCTTTCTTTAACAGGCAAAAGCTTTATAACCTCACTAATGCCTTGCATCGTCTATATTAGATATATAACAACGGGCGGGTGCGGGCGGGTGTGGTTTTGATGGCGGATGGTTGACGACTTTTGTGATGCGGTTGCGGATCAAATAATTGCCTATCCGCGCATCTCTAATGTATGTATATATATATATATATATATATATATATATATATATATATATATATATATATATATATATATATATATAGTCAAGGTTTCTGTGAAACCGGGGGTAGAGTGGGATACACGTTAGGTCAGGAAACAACACAGAGGCTATTTAATCCCTACAAGCCTGTTCCGCAGGTTTTCCCCTACTCTTCAGGGGGGAAAATCCCTTGTAGAGGTGAAATAGCCTCTGTATTTTTTCCTAACCTAACGTAGATACTGTATATATAAGTATTTTTTTAATCAACCAAATAGTAAAAAGAAGATAATTTTCCATATTTGGCTTGAATAAAATAATTGTCTCTTTTCCTTAGTTTTATTTATTTATTGTTGTTGTTTTTTCTAAGTCCCACTAAGATTGATGATGGTGACGAAAACCGCCACTCCTCCGACTTCATTCAGTACGAGCTGCCACTCAAAAGTGGAATAAGTGCTTCCCGAAAGATGATAAGCACGTCATTTTTTTTCTTTTCTTAAAGTGAAACACACATTGAGGCTTTAAGGGACACGGTATCACTCATTGTGTTACATAACGCATCCATGCTTCAGTATCGTTTGACCATACTTGCCAACCTTGAGACCTCCAAATTCGGGAGATTTGGGGGGATGGTTGAGGTGGGAGGGGTTAAGGGGGGAGGAGTATATTTATAGCTGGAATTCACTGAAATTCAAGTATTTTATATACATATATATATATATATATATATATCCATCCATCCATCCATTTTCTACCGCTTATTCCCTTTGGGGTCGCGGGGGGCTATATATATATATATATATATATATATATATATATATATATAAATAAAATAAATACTTGACTTTCAGTGAATTCTAGCTATATATATGTATTTTATTATATATATATACATATAAATAAAATAAATACTTGAATTTCAGTGTTCATTTATTTACACATATATACACACATAACACTCCTCTCTACTTATTGTTGTATTTGAAAGTGCAATGCTTTGCAGCCAGTAGCACAGCCTTTGAAGGAGCATAGGTATGGGCAGTGTAATATTCTGGGTTGGAGTCAATAACCAGGCGAGGTGACTAAGTTACGTCTATTTACTTCATACTTCAGAACCGACTCCCACACTTGCCGTCAGAGTGCGCAATACAACGTAAACCGTTGGCCAACCAAAAAGTAACCACAGAACACGATACGATATAGCATACTTGCCAACCTTGAGACCTCCGATTTCGGGAGGTGGGGGGGAGGGGGGTGGGGTGGGCGTGGTCGGGGTGGGACGGGGGCGTGGTTGGGGGCGTGGTCGGGGCGTGGCTAAAAGGGGAGTAGTATATTTACAGCTAGAATTCACCAAGTCAAGTATTTCATATATACATATATATATATATATATATAAATATATATATATATATATATATATATATATATATATATATATATATATATATATAAGAAATACTTGACGTTCAGCGAATTCTAGCTACATATATATATATATATATATATATATATATATATATATATATATATATATATATATATATATATATATATATATACATACGTGTATATATATATATGTATTTTATTATATATATATATATATTTATTTTATATATATATATATATATATAAAATAAATACTTGAATTTCAGTGTTCATTTATTTACACATATACACACACATAACACTCATCTACTCATTGTTGAGTTAAGGGTTGAATTGTCCATCCTTGTTCTATTCTCTGTCACTATTTTTCTAACCATGCTGAACACCCTCTCTGATGCATTGCTGTGTGGCACGCACAAAAGTGCTTTCATCAAATGCACTAGATGGCAGTATTGTCCTGTTTAAGAGTGTCACAACATTGCTGTTTATGGCAGATGAACTGCTTTACGGTATACAAAAACGTGACTGCTGTTGTTGTGTGTTGTTGCCGCGCTGGGAGGATGTTAGTGAAACTGCCTAACAATAAACCCACATAAGAAACCAAGAACTCGCCCTCCATCATTCTACAGTTATAACGTTATTGGGCAGGTATGCTGTTTATGTTGTGGGTTAGCTGGACTCAGGTCCGCCTGAATTTTGGGAGATTTTCGGGAGAAAATTTGTCCCGGGAGGTTTTCGGGAGAGGCGCTGAATTTCGGGAGTCTCCCGGAAAATCCGGGAGGGTTGGCAAGTATGCGGTATAGTGGTCTGTGGTTACTTTTTGGTTGGACAAGCGGACGTGACGACAGGCTGTCCTCAGTACTCAGGTCCGCACAGACCTGGAGGGGGCGTGCCTTAAGTCCGGCTGGAAATCGGGAGAAATTCGGGAAAATGGTTGTCCGGGAGATTTTCGGGAGAGGCACTGAAATTCGGGAGTCTCCTGGAAAATTCGGGAGGGTTGGTAAGTATGCGTTTGACCCACACCTACTGTTCACCGTTCAAATGAAGTTTGCCTCTGAGGGTTATTGTCCATTTCAGACAGAGGTATACGTCACATTAGCATCAAGCAACATCTTGCACGTGTTGGAAGAGGAAACACACCATCTGGGGACGGCGTGGCGCGGTTGGGAGAGTGGCCGTGCCAGCAACCGGAGGGTTCCTGGTTCGATCCCCACCTTCTACCAACCTCGTCACGTCCGTTGTGTCCTTGAGCAAGACACTTCACCCTTGCTCCTGATGGGTCATGGTTAGGTCCTTGCATGGCAGCTCCCGCCATCAGTGTGTGAATGTGTGTGTGAATGGGTGAATGTGGAAATAGTGTCAAAGCGCTTTGAGTATCTTGAAGGTAGAAAAGCGCTATACAAGTATAACCCATTTACCATTTCTATCTGTGTTTCTTTTTACTGGACCAGAGCCACAGAATCCACAAATACCATCACTATGACCACTTCTGAAATATGTCGCTCCATTTCCTCTGTAGACCGAACCAGCAGGTGGAATGTTCCATTTCCTTCTACGATGGACGGCGCCAGCAAAAACGTATTTGTATATATATATATATTTTTTTAGTTGTCCACAACGACCGAAGCAACTTTGAATGACTTCCTAATGGACAAACTTTCGGTTCCATCAAACATCCCTGACGAAAAGTGTCCGTGCGTCAAGAAGTCGTCCCGGTGATGGAACGGAGAATGGCGCCGACCCGAGCGGCTGGCTGAGTTTTGTATTAGCCGAGCAAAGAGCTCAGCAGGAGAGACGCTCAGCCTGCAGGCTAATCTCCCAATTAGCTCCTGAATGTGCTCATTAACAACAGCACTGTGATGCATTCACACTCAGAGCGTGTACGCCACACACACACACACACATTGAGAAGTCCTGCGCTTCGCGAACCTCGCTCAACTCCCGCGGTGACAAACATTACACACGAGCGGCTCGTTTGTTTAAAAATTTCACCAAAATGTCTCGCTCGGCGAGTGGAAACGTCGTTGAGGCACATTAAATAAACTTGTAATTGTTGGAGAGGCCACAGGGGGAGCGGTGGTGAGCACTAATTACTGGTAGCAAAAAAGCAATATTCAAGGCCTACTGAAACCCACTACTACCGACCACGCAGTCTGATAGTTTATAAATCAATGATGAAATCTTAACATTGCAACACATGCCAATACGGCCGGGTTAGCTTACTAAAGTGCAATTTTAAATTTTGCGAGAAATATCCTGCTGAAAACATCTCAGTATGATGACGCCTGCGCGTGACGTCACGGATTGTAGAGGACATTTTGGGACAGCACGGTGGCCAGCTATTAAGTCGTCTGTTTTCATCGCAAAATTCCACAGTATTCTGGACACCTCTGTTGGTGAATCTTTTGCAATTTGTTCAATGAACAATGGAGACAGCAAAGAAGAAAGCTGTAGGTGGGAAGCGGTGTATTGCGGCAGGTGTTGTGCCGGATAACGCACCTCCGCCGTAGAATGCACCCCTTGTCTGTTGTGCCGGATAACACAGCCGGTGTTACATTGTTTACATTCCCGGAAGATGACAGTCAAGCTTTACCATTGGCCTGTGGAGAACTGGGACAACAGAGACTCTTACCAGGAGGACTTTGAGTTGGATGCGCAGACACGGTACCGTGAGTACGCATGCAGCTGCGGCTTCCAAACATTTGATCGATTGCCCGTATGTGCGTGCCGCTATGTGCATGTCACGTACGTAACTTTGGGGACTTTGGGGAAATATATGTGCTGTATGAACTTTGGGGAGGTGAACGGTACTTTGGGCTGTGGGATTGAGTGTGTTGTGCAGGTGTTGTATTGGCGGGTTATATGGACGGGAGGGGGGAGGTGTTTGTTATGCGGGATTAATTTGTGGCATATTAAATATAAGCCTGGATGTGTTGTGGCTAATAGAGTATATATATGTCTTGTGTTTATTTACTGTTTTAGTCATTCCCAGCTGAATATCAGGTCCCACCCGCCTCTCACAGCATCTTCCCTATCTGAATCGCTCCCACTGCCCTCTAGTCCTTCACTCTCACTTTCCTCATCCACAAATCTTTCATCTTCGCTCAAATTAATGGGGAAATCGTCGCTTTCTCGGTCTGAATCGCTCTCGCTGCTGGTGGCCATGATTGTAAACAATGTGCAGATGTGAGGAGCTCCACAACCTGTGACGTCACGCGCATATCGTCTGCTACTTCCGGTACAGGCAAGGCTTTTTTATCAGCGACCAAAATTTGCGAACTTTATCGTCGATGTTCTCTACTAAATCCTTTCAGCAAAAATATGGCAATGTCGCGAAATGATCAAGTATGACACATAGAATGGACCTGCTATCCCCGTTTAAATAAGAAAATCGCATTTCAGTAGGCCTTTAGGGTGAATAACATCTAACGCTCACCATTTCTAATATGGTCACCCATTCAAAAGATAAGAAAGGTGTTTGAAATCTTAGAAACTGGACAGTACATACGATTATGTATCAGCCATTTCCTATATTCTATATTCTATATTTATTAAAGGGGAACTGCACTTTTTTGGGGGAATTTTGCCTATCGTTCACAATCCTTATGAGAGACAAGAATACAAAAGTGTAACGACGTGGTCGCATTTTACTGCGGGGGCCGTTCTCCCAAGATGCAGCAGGAACTCCGTAGGCGACGTGCAGGTGAGACAGTGATTTATTGTCCATGAAATCATGCAAAGATACAAAAGACAAGATAAGCGTGCCGATAGCGTGGGAGCTATGGCGAAGCTTAGCACAGGGACAGGAATCAAAGATTGTGGAAAATACTTAACGTACGGGTTGCATGGAAGCAAATAGAAAACGTCATCACTGTTGCGTAGTGCAAACAAGGAAGCCCGGCTGATTGTGGCGAGAAACGGGAATAAGTAGCTCTCTGATTAGTGCTTGGTAGCAGGTGAGCGTGCCGAACACTAATCAGAGGCAGGAAAAACCAATCTGCACCCATGGCAGGGGTGCTCAAGACAGGAACCGACGGAGTCAAACTAACAGAACAAAACATGATCCGGGCAAAGGGTCATAACAAAAAGTTTTTTTAGTTACTTTTTTGCACTCTATCATGTAAAAATGCACTTGTTCTAGTTGGCTAGCAGCTAATGGGAGCAATCAATTCTACCACCAAATCACTTTAAAAATGCATTAAAAAAATGTCAACAATACTTAATTTACGTTTCGTAACCAGTATAATAACCAAGCTGCAGCGACATTGTTATCGTTAGAGCGAACACCGAGGAACTCTTTTCCTAGCGTAAAAACACATCGGCGTGCTAGGGTATTAGCCGTAGAAGCTAACTACGACAAGAGATAAGCGAGCATCTACGTCAGCACAAAACGGTTTTGAGTTTTTAATGCACAACACAATGTGATACAACACCAATCTGTACTGACTGAAGAACGTGAACAATCATATTACAGTATCTGTAAAGTATTAGCCCACATTTTATGTTTTGTTTGTACACAGTTAGCCAGACAGCGTATGTACTGTCGTTGTCATAACATGCATGACGTGCTGCGTTTATCATGATCAATATCAAAGTGACTCCGTCGATCGACAGTTGTTCATCCGGTCCAGCTGGCCGGGGACGTTTCCTGTTGATTTTGGGTAAGCAATCCATTTATGTAGAAATAGCTTGGCTCCAAGTTCCATATTTATAGAAAATTTTTAAAAAGTGAAGTTCCCTTTAAAGGTTTCATGAAAAGCAACCCAATTCTTGAGCTAACTATAGTGGATTGAAATAAGTAAAATTAAAATTCTGCGTATATCATTATCAATATAAAGTGTGATTAATTCGATGGACAGTTTGTCTCTTTGGTGCGGCTGGCCAGTAAGAATTTTTTTCCCCCAATTTTATTTGGATAAGCACTCCATTTATGTCAAAATAGCAACTTCCACATTTTGCAGCTTCGATTTCGTCTGTTCCAACGTTTCACTCTTCCTTCGTGCTGGCTTTTAGAAGCAGTAGTTCATCCTCCATAAACTCAGATTCAAAAAGATAAGGTTGTGAATCCTCATTTGTCCAAAAATTGTCATCTTTGTTGTTTTTTACTGAATCTACCAGGATTAGAACACACTCTGGAAGGAGTTGTTGCCAGATGTTGGACATGTGCTGCTATGGAAACGGGAAACAATGCGGCAAATAATTAGTTCCGGCAATGATTAAAATGAGCATAATATGGTAAATATTGCACATATTACATGTTGTTATGGCGTGTCTGTTACTATATTATATATAGACTTGCAGTGTGAACTGTATATAAAACGTTGATGCAGGGTTTTGAAGTTGTTAGAGGGCTTTGAAGGCAACAATGATGCCCCCCATTAGACACATTTTCCAAGCGTTTTTTATCATCTTTAACCCCCCGCACCCCCCAAAATCCCAAAAAATAAAGTGCAGTTCCCCATTAATGTCCCGTGTGAGCTGGAGCCTATCCCAGCTGACTTCCATCAAGAGTCAGTGCACAATCACAGAGCCCCTCTCTGACATTGTCAATCAACTGTATGTGTCAATAAATGTCCAGTGCCTTTCACACTGGGCTCGAACCATAGACCACAAATCCCCACTGATTGAGAGTTATTGTAGGTCAAGCAGTGCTAGCCAATGAGCTAAAATCTACAGGCTGTCAACTGGTTGTCAAGCGTTGGGTAAAAAGATTTACGTGACTGACTGTTGCACTTCCAAACTGTGTGTGTGTTGCTGTAGAATTCTTGTCATGTTTGATACCAAAGTCGTATGTTTGAATACTTTTAATGTTTGATGTTGCTCTTGTATGCTTGTTGATATGTCTGATATCAGATTTTGCCGTAGAATGTTTGTTGCTCGATATCAAATGCTTATTAAGATGTTTGATAGTTAATGTTGGTGGAGAATGCTTGCTATAATGTTTGATATCAAAAGTTATTGTATAATCCTTATTAGCATGTTTGATAGTAAATGTTGCTGTATAATGCTTGATAATATATTTTATATCAAATGTTGCTGTAGAATGTTTGTTAATATCTATCTATCTATCTATCTATCTATCTATCTATCTATCTATCTATCTATCTATCTATCTATCTATCTATGTATCTATCTATGTTAGGCCAGGAAAAAACACAGAGGCTATTGCATCCCTACAAGCCTGTTTTGCAGGTGTCCCTGCTCTTCAGGGGATTTTTATTCCCCTGAAAATCCCCTGAAGAGCATATTTAATTGTGCTGGAGAATGCTTGCTATAATGTTTGATATCAAAAGTGCTAGCTGCACTAAAGCGAACCAACAGGCCCTCCAGCGAGTGGTTAAAGCGGCGGGGAAAATTACAAGGACGATACTCCCAGAGATGAGTGCCATGTACACAACTCGCTGCCTAAAGCGAGTACACAACATCCTGAAGGACAGATACCACCCAGCACATCGCTTCTTCAACTTGCTACCTTCTGGAAGGAGGTATAGATCGATTCACGCCAGGACCACCAGAATGTCTCACAGTCTGTATCCCCAGGCTGTGAGACTGCCCCTTTGCTGCCCCGGACCATCTTATTACCTCACTCTTCACCAGCTCAATAATTGTGCTCTGGACATTGCATTGCTGCAACATCAACGTAACACCCATCAGACATCTGACTGTTCCCACCCCCACACCCCTCTTATCGCGATCTTCCTGACAATGCTAAAATGCAAACTATTGTCAACCTGCAGATCAGTGCAGTTTCTATGCCGCTGGACAAAGCTCAAACAAAATCTCGTTGTTCATGTATGACTTAAGTGTTATTATGACAATGACAATAAAGGAATTGATTGATTGATTGGTTATTGTATAATCCTCATTAGCATGTTTGATAGTAAATGTTGCTGTATAATGCTTGGGAATATATTTTATATCAAATGTTGCTGTGGAATGTTTTTTTTAATATCAATCCATCCATCCATAAATCTATCTATCTATCTATGTTAGGTTAGGAAAAACACAGAGGCTATTTCATCTAATTCCCTGCTCTTCAGGGGATTTTTCTTCCCCTGAAAATCCCCTGAAGAGCATATTTATTATTGCTGGAGAATGCTTGCTATAATGTTTGATATAAAAAGTTGTTATATAATCTGTATTAGCATGTTTCATAGTAAATGTTGCTGTATAATGCTTGATAATATATTTTATATCAAATATTGCTGTATAATGTTTTTTTTAATATCTATCTATATATCTATCTATCTATCTATCTATCTATCTATCTATCTATCTATCTATCTATCTATCTATCTATCTATCTATCTATCCATCCATCCATCTAAGGTCAGGAATAAACACAGAGGCTATTTCATCCCTACAAGCCTGTTTCGCAGGTTTCTCTGCTCTTCAGGGGATTTGTATTCTATCTATCTATCTATCTATCCATCTATCCATCCATCCATCCATCCATCCATCCATATGTCACGTCTTGGATATTATCAAGCATTCTAGAGCAATATTTGATATCAAACATATTAAAAAATAATTTTTCAGCAACATTTAATAGCAAACATTAGAAAATATCCTACAAGAAGATTTGGTAATTTTGTTAATATCATTGATATCAAATATTGCTGTCAAAAGTTTGATATCATTTTTTAGTGTAGAATATTTGTCAATAGGTTTGGTATCAAGTGTTGCTTTACAATAATTGTGAATATATTTGATATTAAATATTGTTGTGGAACAGGGGTGTCAAACGTATGGCCCAGGGGCCGGATCAGGCCCGCGAACAGGTTTTATCCGGCCCGCGGGATGATTTTGCTAAATATAAAAATTCACCTGAAAAATTTAAATGAAAGAAACTGCTGTTCTAAATGTGTCCTGTGGATGTCGCCATAGCAATTTTTTGTATCTTTGGAGATGATGCTACATATGTACAAAATAAACCACATGATGTGAGTACATCATTCGAGGAAAATTATCAAACTACATAAATAACATCCTGTAATTTGATTTTGATATATTTGTTCATCTTGATAGATTGAAAATTAAGACCAACGAGTTGACTGATGAACATTATCACATAATTTATTCAGAAAATATAGATAACAACAAATAAAGTAAATATATTATTAACCACAACAGGTAATTGTAAAAAAAAAAACCAACAACATTACGATTTGTACATTTTCAGAATGTGATTGTTCTATTTTTAAACAAAGAAAACAATCTGAAGTTGTCTTTATTTTTAAGTTATGGTGCCGTGATTTCACCAGTCCGGCCCACCCCGATCTAAAATGAGTTTGACACCCCTGCTGTAGAATGTTTGTTAATATGTTTGACATCAAATGTTAGTGTAGCATGTTTGTTAATACGTTTGATATCAAATGTTGCTGTAGAATTGTTGACCATATGTTTGATATCAAATGTTACTGTATAATATATTTGGTGTAGAGTGTTTGTTAATATTTTTCATATCAAACGTAGCTGTAGATTATTTGTTAGTATATTTCAATCAATCAATCAAGGTTTACTTATATAGCCCTAAATCACGAGTGTCTCAAAGGGCTGCACAAGCCACAACAACATCCTCGGCTTAGATCCCACATCAGGGCAAGAAAATAACTCAACCCAATGGGATGACAATGAGAACCCTTGGAGGGGACCGCAGATGTGGGGGCCTGGGCGACCGGTGCAATGGACGTCGAGTGGATCTTGCATAATAGTGTGAGAGTCCAGTCCATAGTGGATCTAGCATAATAGTGTGAGAGTCCAGTACATAGTGGATCTAGCATGATAGTGTGAGAGTCCTGTCCATAGTGGGGCCAGCAGGAGATCATCTTGAGAGACGGCAGATCAACTGGTCTAAGAGGGGGATTTATTTAAAGGTTAGAGTATAGAAATGAGTTTTAAGATGGGACTTAAATGCTTCTACTTAAGATAGTTGATAAAAAATGTGGCTCGAGAATATTTGTTAAAGGGGAACATTATCACAATTTCAGAATTGTTAAAACCATTAAAAATCTGTTCCAAGTGGCTTATTATATTTTTCAAAGTTTTTTTCAAAATTTTACCCATCACGTAATATCCCTAAAAAAAGCTTCAAAGTTCCTGTTTTTAACCAACCGTCCATTTTCCTGTGACGTCACATAGTGAAGCCAACACAAACAAACATGGCGGAAAGAACAGCAAGCTATAGCAACATTAGCTCGGATTCAGACTCGGATTTCAGCGGCTTAAGCAATTCAACAGATTACGCATGTATTGAAACGAATGGTTGTAGTGTGGAGGCAGGTAGCGAAAACGAAATTGAAGAAGAAACTGAAGCTATTGAGCCATATCGGTTTGAACCGTATGCAAGCGAAACCGACGAAAACGACACGACAGCCAGCGACACGGGAGAAAGCGAGGACGAATTCGGCGATCGCCTTCTAACCAACGATTGGTATGTGTTTGTTTGGCATTAAAGGAAACTAACAACTATGAACTAGGTTTACAGCATATGAAATACATTTGGCAACAACATGCACTTTGAGAGTGCAGACAGCCCAATTTTCATAAATTAATATATTCTGTAGACATACCCTCATGTCAGCAGGTCAGGGAAGTTAGGGTCGATATTCTTCTCTTGATCATCTTCGGGACGGTGTGAGCCAAGACATCCAGGGGGGTTTAGCTCGCTCGTCTGCGGGAACAAACTGCCGCCATTGCTTGCCGTGCTACCGAGGTCCTTTGTCCCTGAATTGCTCACACACTCCGGCAGATTCAATGGGGGTCTGGCGGCAGATTTCTTTGACTTTATCGTTGGAAATGCATCTGCTTTGAGTGTCACAGGATATCCACACATTCTTGCCATCTCTGTCGTAGCATAGCTTTCGTCGGTAAAGTGTGCGGAACAAACGTCCAATTTCTTGCCACTTTCGCATCTTTGGGCCACTGGTGCAACTTGAATCCGTCCCTGTTCGTGTTGTTACACCCTCCGACAACACACTGACGAGGCATGATGTCTCCAAGGTATGGAAAACAGTCGAAAAAACGGAAAATAACAGAGCTGATTTGACTCGGTGTTTGAGGAAATGGCGGATTGCTTCCCGAGAGCGAATATTAGAAAGGCGTTTAATTCGCCAAAATCCACCCATTTAGAGTTCGGAAATCGGTTAAAAAAATATATGGTCTTTTTTCTGCAACATCAAGGTATATATTGACGCTTACATAGGTCTGGTGATAATGTTCCCTTTAATATTTGTGATATTAAATTCTTGCATAATTTTTATTAATATGTTTGACATCAAATCTTGCTGTATAATGTTGTTTAAAATTTTTGATAATAAAGTGAATAGAAGAAAGGCTTCCTGTAGTCAGTGAGTTGTCAAAAAACAAAAGAAAGGATGTTAGACATTGACAAGACGCACAAACGTTGTTGATTGAATCAGGAAAACGACAAATGCAATTTGAGACAATTTGCCCCTGTCAGTTCTGGAGGACCACTGACATGACTTTATTTTCTTCATATTTGAGGCCAGGCCCTTGTAAAGACTCTATCACTGAGGATTGCAGGAGGTCAGCAAAGAGGAAATAAAAGCTGCCTCGCTTCTTTCATTTCAGGCCGCCCGCCGTGACCCCGCCTCGGGCTGCCTGGGGTCAACCGGCAGTCAGGGCCATTAATAGCAAATTGTTAAGGGCCCGCGGACCTAAGCTGGATGCAGGTGCCCGCAGGCCCAGCACAGCAGGTAAGGAGAGAAGACGCAGGACTGCCAAGACTCACTCCTCTCCTGATGTCCCTCTGGGCGTTCTTCAAGAGCAGACTGACAGCGCTTTACCGCCGCTCTACACGCCACGTCCGACAGTCCAAATTCCCCAACGCCGGTGACAGATTGGGCCTGCCCTGTAATAATCCTTTTTGACACTTTTAGAATGTATAAGCAGCTGTCAGCGCTACGTATTTGCTGATGACACACCTGCCATGATGGAGCATCCGGGCGTGCACACGTTGGTGGATACTTGCGTGGCTTGTTTACCAGAATGTGATCATGCGCTAAGTCACAGGTGTCAAACTCAAGGCCCAGAGGCCAGATTTGGCCCGCTACATCATTTTATCTGTCCGGCAAACACCTGGAAATGATATGTGTCAATAAAGCACTTAATATTTTCTCACTAAATGTAATAGATTTTTTTCATTTTGACAGATATATGTGCTGCTTGAAATTGCATACTTTTTTAAAATGTATTATTATTATTATTATTATTATTATTATTATTATGATTTTATTGTATTTTATTTTATTTATTTATTTGGGTACTTTTTAAACTTTAATAGTATCCAATTGCAACAAATATATTTTTACGTTGTTCTTTACAGCATATGCAACTGGCTGCTTAACAGACAGACCCCAGTCTGTGAGAGTGGGCAACAACACCTCCAATGCCATCTCCCTGAGCACCGGCTCCCCCCACGGCTGCGTCCCGAGTCCGCTGCTGTTCACATTGATGAGCCATGACTGCTGCGCCAGGTCCACTACCAACCACATTGTGAAGTATGCAGACGACACAACAGTGGTGGGCCTCATCCGTGACAACAACGACATGGACTACAGGGAGGAGGTGAAACATCTGGTTGACTGGTGCAGAACCAACAACCTGGTCCTGAATGTCGACAAGACCAAGGAGATCATCGTTGACTTCAGGAGGCACCTGTCCAGCCACACTCCACTCTTCGTCAACGGCACAGCAGTGGAGATCGTAAGCAGCACCAACTTCCTGGGGGTGCAGATAACTGACAATATGACCTGGTCTCTACACCTCTGCAGTGCATGCACTTTTTGCATTGGATGAAAAGAGCACAGCTCCCTCCCCCAATTCTCACCACAATCTACAGAGGCACTATAGAGGGCCTACTGACCAACAGCATATCTGTCTGGACTGGAGCCTGCAGTGCCTCAGACTGGAAGTCTCTGCAGAGAGTGGCGAGGACAGCGGAAAATATCATCAGGACTCCTCTTCCTCCTATCCAGGAAATCGCAAAAAGCCGCTGCCGGACCCGGGCTCAGAAAATCTGTAGAGACTTACCCCACCCCCACCAAGGACTGTTTTCACTACTGGACTCTAGAAAGAGTTTCCGCAGCGTCCGTAGCAGAACCTCCAGGTTCTGTAACAGCTGTAAGCTGTAGTGCTTCACGCGTCTTCCATGATCGAGCTGTGTGCCTCGACTTCCCCTTTGGACTTTGGACTGCCTCCCTCGATCCTCGACCCCCGCTTTGCACACGGATCTCTTGACACCTCTCTCAGCCCCACGGACCTCCCGCTTGTCTCACGGACCTTCCTCTGCCTAGCCCCTTTGGACTTATCTGCTTTCTCTCTCAACACTTCAAGGTAACACTCAACAGCTTCATATATTCATATACATAGTCTCCCACCATACACCCCTTTTAGATTAGTCACACTCCATTCTCTTGTTTAGTTTATATTCATAGTATTGTTTATTATAATACATATTTATTCATATATATATATATATATATATATATATATATATATATATATATATATATATATGTATATGTATATATATATATATATATATATATATATATATATATATATATATATATATATATATATATATATATATATAATAAATAAATAGAGCAATATTGTCCCCTTGTGGTTCTGTGCCGTCAACTCTCCCTGCTAAACATAACAGAATAGGCCCGCTCATCGGCAGTGCGCCTTATAATCCGTTGCGCCCTGTGGTCCGGAAAATACGGTAGTTAAATAGCCCTGATCTACACCCTCCAGAGATGCTGCACCACCTTTCTCCTCCCCACCGTCACCATGAGACTTTCCAACCATCTTAAAAGTTTAGAGAAGTTTTTTTTAGAAATTATTAGATTTGAAAACACCCTGTATGCTGATATTGATGATCTGTTGAACTCTTGCACATCAAGTGTAAATGTTTTGGATACCATTGCTCAAGGTTACAACTGGTAAATGTAGGCAAAAGGAGCCATGGAGAAATGAAGACTCGGTCTTGGCACAAAAAAGGGAGTGTCAGAGAGTTGAATGGAAATGGCGCAAGTCAAAGCTCCAAGCTCGTTATGAGATCTTCAAAGAAAAGTTAAATGTGTTCAACCATACTTCGTTTCGAACAAGGGAAAATATTTTTTCTACAATCATCTCAAACTGTAGTAACGACTCTCGTGCCCTCTCCTGTTTGCTAGAGTAAACAGATAAATAAACCCTACAGTTTCACTTCTAATAAAACTAATTTCTCAATCAAAGTGCAATGAGTTTGAAATATTATTTCATGATAAGGTTTAAGGCATTAAAAATGCAATCATTTTATATGGTTTATGCGTAACGTGGTTTGTGCGTAACCTTTTTAACTTGAATTGTGATTATTTTATTTTCAATTAATTTAATAGAATTTTCTATAAAGGTTTTTGAATTGCCTTGTGTACAAATTGTGCTCTATAAATAAACTTGCCTTGCCTTATCAACAACTCTTCCACAACAATGGAAACTATGCAGCCTGCAAAGGAATGTTCCAGAAAATGTGCAACAAATAGGTTCTGGTTGTTAATTTTTTCCTTCCAGGTTGCCATATTTTACGTCTTCTTTCCCACATTTTATTATCACTTCATAATATTCAGTAAATAATCTCGTTTGGTCTTCTATCAACGTTTTCCTGGTCTGAATCACATGTAGTGAGCGCCAACAAGCCCCCCCGGGTGGCCTGGAGTTCTACCTCAACTCTAATAAAAATGTATGGTTGATAAAATAGTAATATAGTAATAAACTAGATAATAAATTAAAATAGTAATAGATACCTTAGTAATATTTTTTCGAAACAGTATACTAAAAATGTAAAAGAGCAGAACACATGTCTAATTTACATGTTCAGTGACGCCCCTGGCTAAAATAGCGTCTAATACAAAATATACTTTTAAGGTCACGACCCCATTACAAAAAAAAAATCACACTTCTTGATTTTTTTGAAACCACTTTTATACTTTTTGAATTTAATTTGATGCATGTTTTGTATTAAAATTATTAATGCAAGAATGTGTTCAATAATGTCCTTTTTTTTTTGTGCAGAAACACATTTTCAAAACAAAGAGGTGCACATGTTCCTGACACAACTGCAATCATTATCTTTATCAGTGACACAGCAGGAAGGAGCTAGGAATATGTTTGTGGTAAAGTTTCATATAAGGAGCCCTGTTATTCATTTATTTACACCACGAGTGTCAAACATACAGGTTTTATGATGAGTTTGCCAAGTATAAAAATTAGCCGAAATTTTGGAATGAAAGAAACTGTTGTTCTAAATGTGTCCACTAGATGTCGCAATAGCAATCGCTTGTATCTTTATAGATGATGTAAAAAAAACCCAAAAAAAACACATGATGTTAGTGCACCAGTCAAGGAAAATGAGCAAACTACATAAATAACATCCGTAACTTGATTTTGATATTATCTTTTTATCTTGATAGATTGAAAATTAACACTAATGAGTTGACTGATCCATATTTTCATGGATAAACTTTCGCTGTTTAGGTATTATTTACGTTTAGATCTTTATGTATGCCCTCCATCCTGTGTCGATCTGTCACATTCACGTCTGGTGGTGTTTCCTTGGTTTGTGTTTATTTTCCCTCTTATGTTTAGTTCCTTTTCCAGCTTGTCTCCCGAGCGCTATTTCCCCTCACCTGCCGCTGATTGGCAGCCTGGCCACACCTGTTGTCAATCAGGCTGCTTTTTTTTTGCCTGCCTCGCCCTCCAGTCAGGGCTCGATGATTGTGACCTGTTTCCTGCATGTGCACTTACCAGTTGCAATATTTCCTTTTTGACATTAAAGTCATGTTTACCTGCCATATCTGCATCCGACCCGCGGGATGAGTTTGCCAAGTGTGAAAATGAGCCGAAATTTTGGAATGAAAGAAACTGCTGTTCTAAATGTGTCCACTAGATGTCGCAAAAACAATTGTTTGTATCTTTGCAGATGATGCTACATATGTACAGAAAATAAACCACATGATGTTATTGCACCAGTCGAGGTAAATGATCAAACTACATAAATAACTTAGACTTAGACTTAGACTAGACTTAGACTTAGACTTCCTTTTTATTGTCATTCAAATTTGAACTTTACAGCACAGATAAGAACGAAATTTCGTTACATAAGCTCATGGTAGTGCAGGATAAAAAAGCAATAAGGTGCATATATAAATAAATAAATATGTATAAATAATATATAAATATATATATAAAATAAATAAATATGTATAAATAATATATAAATATATATATATATATAAAATAAATAAATAAATGTAAATATATATAAATAAATAAATAGATTACTGTAACAAATAACATCCTGTAATTCGATTTTGATATAATTGTTTTTATCTTGATAGATTGAAAATTAACACCAATGAGTTGACTGGTGAACATTATCACATCATTTATTCAGATAGTATAGACAACGACAAATAAAGATAAAATACAATTAACAACATGTAAGTGTAAAAAAAACAACCTCCAACAACATTATGATTTGTACATTTTCATAATGAGCTTGTTCTATTTTTAAACAAAGAAAACAATCTGAAGTTGTCTTTATTTTTAAGTTATCTTCAGAATCAGAATCAGAATCAGCTTTATTGTCATTACGCAAGGTAACGAGATTGAGGCCATTCCATACAGTGCGATGTGTGCATGCTAGAAAAACAATGTGCAAATATATAAAAATATAAAAAAAATAGAAGTGCAATGAATATGGTGTGAAATGAATATATACATGAAAAAACAAAACAAAAACAGGGTGGTTGGTGGAATGGGTTATTGCACCGAAGAGAAGGCAGTTATGAGGGACAATGGGGCAGTCCGTTCAGGATGGTTATGGCCCTGGGTAAGAAGCTGTTCTTTAGCCTGTTTGTTTTGGTTTTAATGCACCTGTAGCGCTTCCCAGAGGGCAGCAGGTGGAACAGGTCAGAGCCAGGGTGGGTGCTGTCCTTGATGATGGCACTGGCTCTGTTGAGGCAGCGGGAGGTGTAGATGTCCGTCAGAGAGGGGAGAGGGCGGCCGATGATCTTCTGAGCCGTCTTGACCACTCTTTGCAGCCTCTCCCTGTCTGCTGCAGTGCAGCTGCCGTACCATACCGTAATACAGTAGGTCAGCAGGCTCTCGATGGACGAGCGGTAGAAGGTCAGCAGCATCTTGCCGTGATTTTACCAGTCCGGCCCACTTGGGAGTAGATTTTTCTCCATGTGTTCCCCCGATCTAAAAAGAGTTTGGCACCCCTGATTTATCACTTTACATGCGCTTATTAACGCAAAATGGGGGCCCTCACAGATTTGGGGCCCCTACGGACAGTGAATGATCTGCGATAAGATGGGGGGGGGGCGGCCCTGTTCTAGTTAGTGCACGGGCATGAATAAAATGTTCCGACAGTGACCTGCTGGGCCACAGGCTGACCTTTTTAAGCGTTACACGAGCACAACTGTTGTGCATGACAGTCAGCCTATTTTGAAAAGATATCGTAAAAAAAAGTAAATTACATAGTTATGATGAAAACAAAAAAATTGCAAATAGTTTCCAGAGAGCTCTTGGTAGCAGCAGTGGTGCAAGAAAAACAAGAGAAAAGAAAATAAACTTTCCTCACACTTTCCACATTCAACATGTCAGCAGGCCTGTCGTCCTACAGTATGATGATGGACGTGCACTTTGTCCACATTCCTCAAATGTGTGTGTGTATGTGTGTGTGTGTGTGTGTGTGTGTGTGTGTGTGTGTGTGTGTGTGTGTGTGTGTGTGTGTGTGTGTGTGTGTATGAAGAAGGTGGGTGGAAGACGGAAAGCGCAGAATTTCCACTTGCGCCCTTGAAAGTTCCTTTCTTTCTTTTGTTCAGAGATTCTTTCGAAAAGTCCCCGGGGGCGTCTTTTAATCTCGTTTGCACAAACTGTAAATTTTTCATGATGTTAAAGATCTATTTTATGTGTGCCAGTTAATATTTAAACAAAGCTGCAGACGCAATGTGGTGAGAAGAGGAGCAGGTTTGTCTGCATGATCTTTGTCCGTGTGTGGGTGCGCGTGTGTGCGAGTGTGTAAAAGTGAGCGAGAGCATGCATGTACGTGTGTGTGCAGGAAATTCTACAATTGCACACACACACACACACACACACTGTGGAGTATATGAGCATATTTCCATGCACAAATACAGAAAGGGATTGGATACAAAAGACACATACTAGTGCACATAAACAAATAGTAACAGAAACCAGGTCTGTAATGTGAACTTTGACCCAGTGTGACACCTGACCCTATCAGTTTGGCATGTGGAAGCATCGGCGTAGAAGTAGTGGGGTGAGTGGGGACGGTGTCATGGGGCACCAAGCACATGGGGGACCCCTGGGCTTTTGTAAAGTTTGAAGATGTTCCTTCCTGCCATTTAAATATGTATAATTAAAAATATATATAATTATTACAGCCTTGAAAGTTCATTAATAAGGTTGCTTGAATCAAATTAGTAATGTTTAACTGACTACCTGTACCTACACCCCCTATCAAAAATGAAAAATGGTT
Source organism: Nerophis lumbriciformis (assembly GCF_033978685.3). Lineage (NCBI taxonomy): Eukaryota > Metazoa > Chordata > Actinopteri > Syngnathiformes > Syngnathidae > Nerophis > Nerophis lumbriciformis. Next base: position 26,427,755 of record NC_084566.2, on the reverse strand, counting down.
TGTTCCGTCCGGACAGCTGCAAACCTAGCATTGAACACTTCACTCGACACAGATGTCAAAACAAAAGTATTTGGCCACCTGCCTTGAGTCACATATGAACTTGAAGTGCCATCCCATTCCTAATACCCATAGGGTTCAATATGATGTCGGTCCACCTTTCGCAGCTATTACAGCTTCAACTCTTCTAGGAAGGCTGTCCACAAGGTTGCGGAGTGTGTTTATAGGAATTTTCCACCATTCTTCCAAAAGCGCATTGGTGAGGTCACATACTGATGTTGGTGGAGAAGGCCTGGCTCTCAGTCGCCGTTCTAATTCATCCCAAAGGTGTTCTATCGGGTTCAGGTCAGGACTCTGCACAGGCCAGTCAAGTTCATCCACACCAGAGTCTGTAATCCTTGTCTTTATGGACCTTGCTTTGTGCAGTCATGTTGGAAGAGAAAGGGGCCCGCTCCAAACTGTTCCCACAAGGTTGGGAGCATGGAATTGTCCAAAATGTTTTGGTATCCTGGAGCATTCAAAGTTCCTTTCACTGGAACTAAGGGGCCAAGCCCAACTCCTGAAAAATAACCCCACACCATAATTCCTCCTACACCAAATTTCACACTCACAATGCAGTCCGAAATGTAGCGTTCTCCTGGCAACCTCCAAACCCAGACTCGTCCATCAAATTGCCAGATGGGAAAGCGTGATTCATCACTCCAGAGAACGCGTCTCCACTGCTCTAGAGTCCAGTGGCGACGTGCTTTACACCACTGCATCCAACGCTTTGCTCTGGACTTGGTGATGTATGGCTTAGGTATAGCTGCATGGCCATGGAAACCCATTCCATGAAGCTCTCTGCGTACTGTACGTGGGCTAATTGGAAGGTCACATGAAGTTTGGAGCTCTGTAGCAACTGACTGTGCAGAAAGTCTTTGCACTATGCGCTTCAGCATCCGCTGACCCCTCTCTGTCAGTTTACGTGGCCTACCACTTTGTGGCTGAGGTGCTGTTGTTCCCAAACTCTTCCATTTTCTTATAATAAAGCCGACGGTTGACTTTGGAATATTTAGGAGCGAGGAAATTTCACGACTGGATTTGTTGCACATGTGGCATCCTATGACAGTTCCACGCTGGAAATCACTGAGCTGCTGAGAGCGGCCCATTCTTTCACAAATGTTTGTAGAAACAGTCTCCATGTCTAAGTGCTTGATTTTATACACCTGTGGCCGGGCCAAGTGATTAGGACATCTGATTCTCATCATTTGGATGGGCGGCCAAATACTTTTGGCAATATAGTGTATAAATATATATACTCCTCGCGCACTAATTGACTTGATGTCACGTTATCGATGGAAAAATGCATTTCTAGACAATATTATTTGCCTGAGCGGCTCAGAGCAGTAGAAAATGGATTTGAAAAGACAGATTTTAAAAAAATTACAATAATAATCTTTTTAAACTTTGGACTTCCCGCGGGCCGGATTTTGGACGCTGGCGGGCCTTAGTTTGGGGCCCCCTGGACTAAAGGTTTGCGTCTATTAAAACGTTTAACTTTCATAGCACTACTAAAATTGTGCGCCCAAGATTGCGTCTTTTAAGTGAGCAAAATGCAGATATGTCAGAATGATATGCCGATCATTAGAACACCCACAATACTGAGAGGATGCAAATGCAAATATAACTGTTTAGCACATGCAGTGTGATTTATCAAGCTTGAAACTGTTCTGCGGATGCTGTTTTGTGTCTATAGTAAGCACATTTTGAATGGCTGTGAGAAAGGAGGCGACTGTGCTGCAGCTTCATCATTTGTCTACTTGTCAACATGCACAGATTTTCAAAAATATGGATGTGGAGGGAGAAAAGGTCACCGCCTCTGTCCATGGTGCTAAGGACAGAGCACCATCAGATGGGGTTGTGGCAGTGCTGACGGCGAGACACAGCTGGCAGGTGATTAGATTTCACAGGTGGTACGTGTTAATCTAATCATCTGTTGTCTTTAACAGTAAGCGGCCGGAAGCAGGAGGGGAGAGAGGATACGGACGTGGCTGAAAAGTCGAGTCCTGCTGGAGAGAAAACTTTTGTGAAAACATATGATTATTAAAACCTTGTTAAAACCTGCACGCTTGGCTCCTGTGCCGTGTCTGACGGTGAAACTGCGAGGACGCAACTTCCACAATGGACAAGCGGTAAAAAATGGATGGATGGATATCGTCTATTCAGCAATATAATTTTCATAATTTTATAACTGCTGGATGACTTAAAGTGCTTATTAAAACAAATCTAACTGATGCGTCTTTGTCTCTGGTTGTCTTTTTTTTCTAATGACGTTTGTTTTTTCAAATATATGAAAAAACTTCTTGCAATACATCTCTATCTTGCACTGGAACATTCAAGCGCCTGGGCTGCCTCTAAAATACCCATAACACATGTAGGAGCATGATACCATGAATGCGCGGTAAATGAGTGTGTCCATCGTAAAAGCCATGAAGTACACGGAAAAACCTAATAGGCCTGCACAAGTTTTGCATGTTATCAACTGTACACACGCACTAATAGTACACACAATTTTATAGTGTGCACACGGATCTTACTAGATCAGGCCCTAAACCTATTTGTGGCAGCGTAGGAGAAAGTTATGTTATGTTTGACTTTTGCATCTCATTGCACATGAGTGTGGTACATTCAAGAACCCTCGATTAAATTCAGAAACAGAGGCGTCACTAGGTGTTAAAGACATGGGGAGACTTAACTCCCAGTAGATTCACAAATTATACTATAGTCATAATAGTGACGTAATAATATGATTTGTATTATCCACTGATGATAATTTTATGTCAATCGGCTAATCTCTACTTTACACTCTAAAGGGAAACGTGACATGTTTATTAACATTTAAGTGAATAATTAAAAAACATATTATGGCCACTTTATATTTATTTGTTGTGGCTTTTTTTTTTTTTTTAAACAAATTTTTTTCTTTTCAAAACGAAACCAAATTATTTAAAATGGTTTATCTAGATCAGGGCTGTCAAACTCCTTTTAAATCGGGGGCCATATGGAGAAAAATCTACTCCCAAGTGGGCCGGACCGGTAAAATCAGGGCACGATAACTTAAAAATAAAGACAACTTCAGATTGTTTTCTTTGTTTAAAAATAGAACAAGCACATTCTGAAATTGTACAAATCAAAATGTTTTTTTTTTTTTTACACTTACATGTTAATAATATCCTACCTTCATTTGTTGTTATTTATACTTTCTGAATAAGTGATGTGATAATGTTCATCAGTCAACTCATTGGTGTTAATTTTCAATCTATCAAGATAAAAAAATATTTTCAAAAATCAAATGACAAGATGTTATTTATGTAGTTTGCTCATTTTCCTCGACTAGTGCTCTAACATCATGTGTTTTTTTGTTTTTTTTCATACGTAGCATCATCTACAAAGATACAAATAATTGCTATTGTGACATCTAGTGGACACATTTAGAACAGCAGTTTTTTTCATTCCAAAATTTCGGCTCATTTTTATTAGGGATGTCCGATAATGGCTTTTTGCCGATATCCAATATTCCGATATTGTCCAACTCTTTAATTACCGATACCGATATCAACCGATACCGATATCAACCGATATATACAGTTTTTGATGATAAATTGAACTGGAAATCTCACGTAAAAAATATACAACATAAAGTAGCAAGAAACATGTCAATAATGAATAAAGCAAAACATGTTCTAGACAAAAAATCACTTCATATTCTCTACTGCTCACTAGTGTTACCATATCTGAGTTACTGTGTAGAAATATGGGGAAATAATTACAAAAGTACACTTCATTCATTAACGGTGTTACAAAAAAGATCAGTTAGAATAATACATAATGTTGGATATAGAGAACACACAAATCCTTTATTTATTGAATCAAAGATACTGAAATTCTACGACAGAGTGAATTTGCAAACAGCTAAAATTATACACAAAGCAAACTATAACCTGCTACCCAAGAATATACAACAATTCTTCTCAAAAAAAGAGGAGAAATATAATCTTAGGGAGAAATGTAATTTAAAACATTTGTATGCACGTACAACACTTAAGACCTTCAGTATATCAGTATGTGGAATTAAATGATGGAATGGATTAAGCAAAGCAATCAAACAATGTACTAATATGATCCACTTCAAGAAACTCTTCAAACTTAAAGTGTTTACAAAGTACAAAGAATAAGAACCATGATAAACATTCTGAATTTATTTAACTCATCCATTCTTTCATTCTTTCACTCACAAAATAATCTTACTTATCTCAACATATGAAATGTAACTTACTTCACCAATTATTATTTATTTACTTATTTTTATTGTGATTACTTATGGAGTATATTGTGAATAAATTGAGAACAGGAAGTGAACAAAAGTTTTAGCAACTGTTATGTAAAAGAAAAGGGGTAGGATTAAATAAGCTCTGCTTCTTCCTACTCCTTTTCGAACATGTTGAAAAGAGAAACTGGAGATTGTGATGTATCCTGTTGTATGCTTGCATGTTCGAAATAAACTCAAACTCAACTCAAACAGTCGTGGAATGAACACATTATTATGCCTAATTTGGACAACCGGGTATGGTGAAGATAAGGTTTTTTTTTTTTTTAAATAATAAAATAAAATAAGATAAAAAAATTAAAAACATTTTCTTGAATAAAAAAGAAAGTATAACAATATAAAAACAGTTACATAGAAACTAGTAATTAATGAAAATGTGTAAAATTAACTGTTAAAGGTTAGCACTATTAGTGGACCAGCAGCACGCACAATCATGTGTGCTTACGGACTGTATCCCTTGCAGACTGTATTGATATATATTGATATATAATGTAGGAACCAGAATATTAATAACAGAAAGAAACAACCCTTTTGTGTGAATGAGTGTGAATGAGTGTAAATCGGGGAGGAAGGTTTTTTGGGTTGGTGTACTAATTGTAAGTGTATCTTGTGTTTTTTATGTTGATTTAATAAAAATAAAAAATAAAAATAATAATAAAAATGATACCGATACTTTTCGATATTACATTTTAAAGCATTTATCGGCATCTCATAGCACATCTTTAATTTTTATACTGTGGGCCAGATAAAACCTGTTTTACATACGTTTGACACCCCCGATCTAGATATGTTCAAAATATGTTAATCCCATCTTTAACCCTGTAAGACCCAAATATAGAAAAACCTAAAAAAATAAAAAAAATTGACCTTTCAGATGTTGTTGTAGGAGGCATTTGATGCGGAAATTGAAGAGTTAAAAAAATAAAATAAAATTGTTTATGTATGTTTTTAGAGAAATGTTGTAATATTGCAACATTGGGCTTTGATGGGAGCAGAATTTCTGTATTTGTACTCATGTTGTCTGAACAACTAAGGGTTCATTTGCAGGGTTGATCGCTTACTTAGCCCCATAACGGTATATACCATTAATAATAATCACACATTAGTTATATTTTTATGAAGTCATTTATTACAAATATAAAAAATATGAAACAAGACAAAACTCTTAAAAAACTCTTTTTCCCCCTCTTTTTTTTCTTTTCATGACATTGGTCATGAAGACTTTCATTGGTGGTGAAAGTCCTAAAAACAGTCCCTGTCGTCTGTAAAACGTCTGTAGAATGTATACTATCCATGTATAGAGAAAATACTTCAGGCAGTGATGTAGTGGAGAGAATACAACCTGTTTGAGCCCACTGCAACAAGCCAGCTATTTGACTACCACATTCACCCAGTGTTGTATAATTGCAACAATTATATAACAAGCTCTAAATGAAATTTGATGCACCTGTTCCACAATAACTACATATGTACATGCTCTAGACATTGTAATAACAACCAAAACATATATAAAAGACATTTAAATTACTTGAATCTGATTAATCCAGTCCAATGAGACAAATTTATTTTGTTCGAAGGAAACCTTGAGAGGTTGTGTGAGTTCATGGCCAGAAGGCGTGACTTATAAACAAATGTACGACCCAATAGCCTTGTGAGACTGAACAGTAGGACCCAATGACTATGTAAATGTGGTAAAAAAATAAAAAAATATATAACAGATTGTTTTTTAGGATGGTTAAAGGTAACGTTGTCATTTTACAACAAGGGGTGTTACAGGGCTACAAAAAGTCAAAAACCTAATTAAGGTTTTTACATGTGTTTTAAAAAGCTGGGTCTAACCAAACCATTAACAATGTGGCGACGCTGGGTTTAGGCTGGGAAGGGGGCCCCTTACGAGTCGTGTTTATGGGTGCCAAGAATGTGGTGCTACGCTCGTGTGTCGAAGTGACAAACATCTGTTGTTGTAACAAAACAAACACTGTGCGATCAAACCCGTCCATGTTTATTTTGTCTCTGACTTTTCCCGCCAAATCCGTGACAGCCTGCTTTGTGTAAAAAAAAAAAATATGGAGGTCAGGGGGTCACGGCGGCGGCAGCTGTGTTACATCTGGACCAGTTCCTCCCAGAGTGTGTTATGTAAGAGCTGCCTGCTGTGGTTCTGATTGGTCCACTACGCTCACTCAGCAGAACAGCTGCTTCCCATTGAGCTCTGGCTCAAGGCCCGACCTGAGCGTGGGCGTAAACGTGGGACCAAATGAACTTTTTCTTCATCGCCTTCGATCCGGTTGAAGCGCTGGAGGGAATGCAGGTGGATGGAGCGGAGAGCTGGGATGCATTCGGTTTCATTTGTCGTGTTGTTGTGTCGTTTACGCTGTATCGACAGCGGCTTGCTGGCCTTCTTTACACGTAATTTGGAGAAGGTCGTCTAGAACAGTGATTTTCAACCTTTTTTGAGCCAAGGCACATTTTTTGTGTTGACAAAATCCGGAGGCACACCACCAGCAGAAATCATTAAACAACGAAATTTAGTTGACAGTAAAAAGTCGTTGTCGCAATTGTTGGATATGAATTTAAAGCATAACCAAGCATGCATCAATATAGCTCTTGTCTCAAAGTAGGTGTACTGTCACCACCTGTCACATCACGCTCTGACCTATTTGGAGTTTATTGCTGTTTTCCTGTGTGTAGTGTTTTAGTTCTTGTCTTGCGCTCCAATTTTGGTGGCTTTTTCTCTTTTTTTGGTATTTTCCTGGAGCAGTTTCATGTCTTCCTTTGAGCGATATTTCCCGCATCTACTTTGTTTTTATCCTTCTTCGTGGGGACTTTGTCGATTGTCATGTCATGTTCGGATGTTACATTGTGGACGCCGTCTTTGCTCCACAGTAAGTCTTTGCTGTCGTCCAGCATTCTGTTTTTGTTTACTTTGTAGCCAGTTCAGTTTTAATTTTGTTCTGCATAGTCTTCCCTAAGCTTCAATGCCTTTTCTTAGGGGCACTGACCTTTTGTTTATTTTTGGTTTAAGCATTAGACACCCTTTTACCTCCACGCTGCCTCCCGCTGTTTCCGACATCTACAAAGCAATTAGCTACCTGCTGCCACCTACTGATATGGAAGAGTATTACACGGTTACTCTGCCGAGCTCTAGACAGCACTGACACTCAACAACAACACATCATTTACAGACTATAATTACTGGTTTGCAAAAAATATTGTTTACCCCAAATCGGTGAAATTAGATAATCTCCCACGGCACACCAGACTGTATCTCAGGGCACACAAGTGTGCCGCGGCACAGTGGTTGAAAAACACTGGTCTAGAACACAGGCTCTGATGACAAGCGGCGACCCAAATTGATTATTGATTATTTATTAAGTATTAAAATACTTCTCATTTTTGTATTTTTTTTCTTGTTTTTGAACACTGACTTTTTGCAGTGTACACACTTGTGAAATGTTTCAAAAAGAAAATATGAAACTGTTTTCTTCATTTCTTAATGAGTTTGATGATTATGCTTTACAGCTACCAAAAAAAAAAACGTAATTCAGTGTCTCATAAAAAGTGAAAAATGGTCAAAATGTTGATTATAAAAATTGAGCCATTGAAAAGAACCTCACATCTCTAACAGGCAAACACCTACTTTAGAGCACAGACCTAAACATGTCCACGTGACTTACTTCATTGAGAAACTATCACGTTCTACTCCAGTCCTGTAGGTGGCAGTAATGACAACTCTATTTTCAGTTATGCTGGTTCACTGAACTGCTTGGGCCCAATGCAAGTGGACTGTCACAACTAGGGTAGGGTATCGTTTATGTTTCAACCAATACTAGTTACAAATTGGTACTTGAAAAGCAGTGCTTAAAAAAATTTAAAAAACGCAATTTTTTGTAAAAAAAAACAAAACATGTTCATTCTTATGTAAATTTGTGACATTTGATTTATATAGACTAGTAATTGAAATACTTAAATTGTATGAATTAGATGATTATTTTCTCTCTACTCTTCTAAGGTTCTTGATTTTCAATTGTATCTATTTATTTTATTACTACTTTATTATTTCTATTTAATGTTTTGTGTATGTATTGTTCATATTTTAATTTGTACATATTCTTTTAATATTTTCTTATATTATTATTCTTAATTTTTAGTTATTTTCAAGTGTGGACTCAAAAGTGGCATGCTCCTCAATTCTCAGTTCCATGCTTTGTCTTGTTATTTTCAAGGGGGATGTGTTAGATTGTTTTTATTCCCTTTTATACGTTTTATAAGCCGCAGGGTTCAAAGCGTAGGAGAAGAGTAGCGGCTCATGGTCCGGGCACTCATGGCATCATTATCAATAGTGGATGAAAATCATCATAGTAATACATATTACAATTGTAATTATTAGTGCATATACTGAGGGTTAAGTCTCCAAAACTGTCTTCAAAAACTAGTGTTTTGAACTTTAATCAAGGTTCCTTGAACTCACCGCAGTTATGTGTTATGAGATGCAAAACAGTGAAACTTAAACCCGACTTTGTCCAACGCAGCCACAAATAGATTGATATTTTCCTGCTTTGTATAGCTTGGTTGGTAGAGTGGCCGTGCCAGCAACTTGAGGGTTCCAGGTTCGATCCCTGCTTCCGCCATCCTAGTCACTGCCGTTGTGTCCTTGGGCAAGGCACTTTACCCATCTGCTCCCAGTGTCAACCACACTGGTTTAAATGTAACTTAGATATTGGATTTCATAATGTAAAGCACTTTGAGTCACTAGAGAAAAAGTGCTATATAAATATAATTCACTTCACCTCACTTTTAAATTGCTATAAAGCATGTTGTGTTGCAACTTGCCTGTGTATAAAAAGCACTATATCAGTAAAGCTTTGATTGAATACATTCCAAAATAAGAAATACAATCCACAACACATTGTCATAACTAATGCAGCAACACAGAACATATAGAATGTGCAAAAAAAACAAAACACTTTTGTGTTGTAATATTGATGCTCATAATTCCGGGGGTTCGTGAATGCACCCTTGCTCGCTGTAACCGTCATTGGTGCATAATGTGGAAGTGCTGTGTTGTTTTGAGGGCTGCTGTTGGCGTGTTAAGGTCAGCAATAACGTTTAAAGCTAGCTCAGTGGCCGCCCTAAGATCGGTAGGTCGTGAGTTCAAACCCCGGCCGAGTCATACCAAAGACTATAAAAATGGGACCCATTACCTCCCTGCTTGGCACTCAGCATCAAGGGTTGGAATTGGGGGTTATATCACCAAAGTGTTTGAGCCCTGCCACTGCTGCTGCTCACTGCTCCCCTCACCTCCTAGGTTGTGGAACAAGGGGATGGGTCAAATGCAGAGGGTAATTTCACCACACCTCGTGTGTGTGTGACTATCAGTGGTACTTTAACTTTAACTTTAAAAAGAGTGTCAGACTGTGTGCTTCTGTCAGGACACTACAATACTTATAAGACATACTAGTACAATATCAAAATATGTTGCAAGTTGCAGACACTGTTTTGTTTTTGTAATACCGAAATAAAGCAAACTTACATAGCTAATGAGCAAACTGATCGACAAACACAAAAAAAACCCTAATTTTAGGAACTTTTCAAACCGTGAACATTTTCAAGACAGTCAAGCAGCTTTAGGAGTTCTACTTCTAATCAGCACTCGAGCAGCAGCAGAGCCTTTGAGGCGTACTTTACTATAAAGACTACTTTTATTTCCATCGCTGCTTTCCTCATTTACTCAAGTTTCGCCCCCCGTCTTCGCTGCCTTTGTCTTCGCGCCTCCGTTTCCTTTCTTGACTATGATGCACCCCCCCCCCCCCCTGCCATACTTCTTCTTACCACCCCTGCTTGACTTTGTCATCTCATTTTATTCCCATCAAGTAAGCCCCCACCTCTCACCCTCGTCCTCCCTCTCCATCCAACTGAGAACCAGGATGAGGACCCCCAACAATTCCAAACATTCCTTGCTAAAATTAAAAAAAAGAATGTTTAAATTGGGTCAAAAAAATTGTCTCACATAATACTTATATACAGTATATCCATATGATATTAATACATATGCATATATTAATAAATATATAAATACAAATAAATAAATAATGTGTATAAATAAACGCGTATTTGCAAATATATTTTTGAGATTTGAAAATATATACAAATAAAATGTATAAATATAAAAATGTGACATAGAAATAAATCAAGAATTTCTATAAATAAACGTGTATTTGTAAATATTTTTTTGAGATTTGAATATAAATATGCTTGATTCAATACAAGTACAAATAAAAAATCAAGCATATTTATATTTGAATCTCAAAAATATATTTACAAATACACGTTTATTTATACAAAATTTTGATTTATTTCTGTCACTGTAGAGGTCGCTTCCTAGCGGTACCACTGACATACACTTCACAGGAGCCAGGCGTGCCAAGTTGAACAAAGTTTTAATGTGCATATATTTGATCAAAATCTTTTCTCCAGCAGAACGTGACTTTTCAGTCACGTCCGTATCCTCGCTACCCTCCTGCTCCTGGCCGCTTACTGGCGAAGTTGGTAGAGTGGCCGTGCCAGAAATCGGAGGGTTGCTGGTTACTGGGGTTCAATCCCCACCTTCCACCATCCTAGTCACGTCCGTTGTGTCCTTGGGCAAGACACTTCACCCCTTGCTCCTGATGGCTGCGGGTTAGCGCCTTGCATGGCAGCTCCTGCCATCAGTGTGTGAATGTGTGTGTGAATGGGTAAATGTGGAAATACTGTCAAAGCGCTTTGAGTACCTTGAAGGTAGAAAAGAGCTATACAAGTATAACCCATTTATCATTTATTTATTTATTAAAGACAACAGATGATTAGATTAACATGTACCACCTGTGAAATCTAATCACCTGCCAGCTGTGTCTCGCCGTCAGCACTGCCACGCCCCCGTCTGATGGTGCTCTGTCCTCAGCACCATGGACAGAGGCGGTGACCTATGCTCCTGCAGGTAGCGCTGGCCACACCTCCCCCCACAGTCACATTTTAATATATATACATTTTATATTTATATATTTTCAAATCTCAAAAATATATTTTCAAATACGCGTTTATTTATACAAATTATTTGTTTATTTGTATATCACATTTGTATTTGTATATTCATTCATATATGCATATTAGAGATGTCCGATAATATCGGCCTGCCGATATTATCGACCGATAAATGCGTTAAAATGTAATATCGGAAATTATCGGTATCAGTTTTTTTTATTATTGGTATCGGTATCGTTTTTTTTTTTGTTTGTTTTGTTTGTTTTTTTTTTTTAATTAAATCAACATAAAAAACACAAGATACACTTACAATTAATGCACCAACCCAAAAAAAACTCCCTCCCCCATTCACACAAAAGGGTTGTTTTTTTCTGTTATTAATATTCTGGTTCCTACATTATATATCAATATATATCAACACAGTCTGCAACGGATACAGTCCGTAAGCACACACTAATAATACTAACCTTTAACAGTTAATTTGACTCATTTTCATTAATTACTAGTTTCTATGTACCGTATTTTTCGGAGTATAAGTCGCACCGGAGTATAAGTCGCACCTGCCGAAAATGCATAATAAAGAAGGAAAAAAACATGTATGAGTCGCACTGGAGCCCGGCCAAACTATGAAAAAAACTGCGACTTATAGTCCGAAAAATACGGTAACTGTTTTTATATTGTTTTACTTTCTTTTTTATTCAAGAAAATGTTTTTGATTTATTTATCTTATTTTATTATTATTTTAAAAAAAGTACCTTATCCTTACCATACCTGGTTGTCCAAATTAGGCATAATAATGTGTTAATTCCACGACTGCATATATCGGTTGATATCGGTATCGGTAATCAAAGAGTTGGACAATATCGGAATATCGGATATCGGCAAAAAGCCATTATCGGACATCCCTAATGCATATGTATTAATATCATATTGATATGTATAAGTTGATGTGAGATAATTCTACTTCCATATCTCAGGCCTGCGCTGGTCGCTGTGACTGCTGACACGTACAACAAGTTTGCATTACACACGCTTTCTTTTCTTTCTTGGAATATTAAAAGAACATTTTTTTTAAAAACAGACAACTAAAAGAGATCTGAGGGTGAAATATGGTTTCCCAGCAGCCACAGGCAAATTACTTTTTTGTTATTTTCATCTAAATTCATAAGCGTCTCCTCAGAGTCTTTGTGATCGCACATAAACAACACTTTTAGCAGCTGGAGCATAAACTGCATATTTAATAATACATCCCGTTTTTTTTATTTTTTTTATCATGTTTATTTTACCAGTCACATGAGTGCATCCTCCACACAACACAACATGACTTAAAGGAGACGGAGACACGAGTACATTTAACATCTCCGAACATTCTGACGTCTTCTCGTCTGTCGTCACTGCACACAATGCAAAGGGGGTGATGGGTGGTGGGGGGCTACATTTGGGAGCAGCCTAATCATAACGCTCTCCACATTTGAGTGCGTGGAGCGTGTGCACGTCAGGGATAAGCATAAGAGGATGAAGCTATCTCCGAGGTCTCGCGTGCGGAACTCCAAACTTCATTCGCAGATAAATCCTGCTGTGCCGTGCGAGATTTTGAGAGGACAAAGCCGGAGAAGAAGCGCGAGCTGAGTCTACTAAAACACGCTTAGAAACTTTGAAAACATGGTACTATGACCTCTAACCTCGCCTAACATGGCTTATATTAGCCATAATCACGTACCTTGGTTTTGATGTCAAGGTTAGGTTCAATCACAGAACAAAATACAAAACACGCAACTGTTCCTTTTTTTTTGTTTGTTTTTAACCGATTTAATTATTTTAATAATGAAACATAATAAATGGCTGCCAATAACCCCCTAATATTGTTTATAAAGTTTATTTTTTGTTAAGTATAAGGATGCGGGCAATTGCATCACGTTATGTGTTATGACGTTTTGAGATACGTTTTGTGGATACGTCGCATTCCCATGAATATTTTAGGGCCTGATCTACTAAAGGTTTGAGTGTAATAAAACACATGCAAACTTGTTTCATCTACTAAGCTGATACATTTTAAATGAGCAAAATACAGAGTGTAATCAATGTAGAGTACTTGTCTTGTCTGGGGAGCGGCGTGGTGCGGTTGGGAGAGGGTTCCTGGTTCGATCCCCAGCTTCTACCAACCGAGTCACGTCTGTTGTGTCCTTGAGCAAGACACTTCACCCTTGCTCCTGATAGGTCGTGGTTAGGGCTTTGCATGGCAGCTCCCGCCATCAGTGTGTGAATGTGTGTGTGAATGGGTGAATGTGGAAATAGTGTCAAAGCGCTTTGAGTACCTTGAAGGTAGAAAAGCACTATACAAGTATAACCCATTTACCATTAAACAATACTGGGAGGAGAATCAGAATCAGAATAAAAAAAATAAAAAAATCCGTCTAAGCCTTGGGGGGTCCAGACTGAGGCCAAGGGGGAAAAAACCTCATAGCCATAGCACACATAAATATGTGCGTAAGAGGGAAACATCAAAGAACACAAAGGACATTAAAAACATTAAAAGATCAGATCAACCTGCTGCCACTCCAGCAGTGTCACTTCTTCAAAAGTAAAACAACAAAAAAATAATAATAATAATCAACCAATAATATACATTGCACCATGCATAGACAAGCAATCAAACAAAAACATACCGTATATCCTTGAACAATGTTGTTATGGGATACACCAGGGGTGCTCATTACGTCGATCGCGAGCGACCGGTCGATCTCGGAGGGTGTGTCAATCGATCACCAGCCAGGCATTAAAAAAATAGTCCTAAAAATGAGCGATCATAAATCTTCACTATGACGTCACTTCCGTCACTTGATTGACATTCACGGCACCCGAGGGTCTTCTGAGATGACGCTGGCTGCTGCCAGCTCATTAAAATTACCGACTGGAAGGCGAGAAACACTTTATTTCAACAGACTCTGGCGCCGTACCTGTTGTCAAAACTCCAAAGACCGACTGCACAGTTGGGCTAACAAAACAAGAGTCTCAGAAAGCTGGCGTGCACAAGCTAGCAAGCTACGGAGTTTGCCGAAAATGTATTTATTGTAAAGTGTATACAAAGGAGTACGGAAGCTGGACAAATAAGATGCCAAAAACCAACCACTTTAATGTGGTATTGGACAGAAAGGAGGACTTTTTTCTCCTCCATTCGAAAATGCGGACGTTTTTAGCACCACTGTCTGATTCCAATCAATGCAAGTCATCAGAATCAGGTAATACACCAACTTATATTCTTGTCTTCATGAAAGAAAGGAATCTATATGTGTTAAACATGCTTGTATTATCTTTAAACACCTTTAACGTGTTAACAATATTAACTATATGTGTTAAACATGCTTGTATTATCTGTAAACACCTTTAACTTATTAATAATATTAACTATATGTATTAAACATGCTTGTATTATCATTAAACACCTTTAACTTGTTAACAATATTAACTATATGTATTAAACATGCTTGTATTATCTTTAAACACCTTTAACTTGTTAATAATATTAACTATATGTATTAAACATACTTGTATTATCATTAAACACCTTTAATTTATTAACAATATTAACTATGTGTTCAACATGATTGCATTATCATTAAACGCCTTTAATTTATTAACAATATTAACTATATGTGTTAAACATGCTTGCATTATCATTAAACACCTTTAACTTATTAACAAAAACATATATTTCATAAATAAGTAAATATAAATTATATATATGAATGAGGTAGATCCCCACGACTTGATCAATTGAAAAGTAGCTCGCCTGCAGAAAAAGTGTGAGCACCCCTGGGATACACAATGCATCTTTTCAGTAAGATAAGAGCTAAACCAAAAAAAAGCCGAGTCTTACACAAGACGTGATTTGTTGTGTTCTAATAGAATTTTATGACTAACGGTATCAAAAGCAGCGCTCAGATCTAGTAGCTGTCATGAGCCATTGCCCGGATCATGTTTTATTTGAGTTTGACTCCCTTAGTTCTGTTTTCAGCACCCCAAGGTTTGTGTTTTAGTTGCCATGGGGGCTGATTATTTTCACCTGCCTCTAATTAGTGTTTGGGACGCTCACCTGCTCCCGGGCACTAATCAGAGAGCTATTTATTCCTGCTTTTCGCCACACTCAGTCTGGCTGTCTTGTTTGCGCTATGCAACAAGTTACGTGGGTATGCTAGGTCTTCCTGTTAGCCATTCCCTTAGCTTCCCGTGCAATCAGCACGCTTTTCTTGTGTTTGTTTGTATTTTCCTGTATTTTTGGATTTTGACCGATATATCTATTCATTGTCTTACTCCGAAGTTTCGTCTGCATCCTGGGAAAACATATAATAACAATAACATGCGACCCCGACGTGACAGAAGCAGCAACACGGATGACGCATCAGTATCCATAGCTAACAACGAATCATCCTTTTAAATAATAAATTAAAGACAAAAAAAAAGCATTATTTCCGGTAAAAACGTGAAATCATTTTCTTTTTTACCTTATATGCTTTAAAAACAATAGCGTTATTTCTCTGACATAGAAATGCAACCAGTGCACATTTTGACAACAAAAAAACCAAAACAGATATGCGCCGATTAGGAACTTGTCCAGACACGATTTAAAGCACATCACCACAGTGTCATATTGCATGTTTCACAAAGACTTTTACCAAACCAAACAATAACAAAAGCAAAGTTTTATGTCACATTTGCAGCATGAGAACCATCAAGGCCAAACGTTTAAGGATTGCAGGCAAAGAGTCCAAAATGGCAAACAAATGAATCATCCTCTTGCTAATCGATGGCCGAGCGCCATTAAAGCACATGTGTAAATGAGTCCAAACGACTGAGCCTTCATTTCCTCAGTGATTAGATCAGGATCTCCTCCCATACAATGATCTTTTCATTATCCTCCTCCCTTTCTGCTGCTTTCTCCCCCACCTTTTGTCCCCCACCAAGGCAGCTAGCATCCGCCGGCAAAACAAAAAAAAAAGAAAAATAAAAAAAAAGAAAACCGAGCCTGCAGTCCCTTGCAAACAGATAATGATGGCATCGTAACCAAGAGGGTTTGTCATGCCTTTTCTTGATCAGGCTTTGCTTTTTAAGCTGGAAGGTGACAACTGAGTCACCTCTGCAAATGATAAATAACATAACGTCATAGACATATGTCTGCAAATGCAAACCATACTGAACTGAAGTCAACCACCTGGCGGAAACAGAGTTTGATCGAGAGATCTAGTGACTCCATAATCACAACCAGGAGATTCTTGTAAATGTGTGAGTAAGGCTGGGAATACAGTGAGGCATCCAAACAGTGCCAAAATCTGCGTGCACAAAAAACACTCTTTACTCGTACACAAACTCTGTGCTTGCTTTGTGTTTTTTGTGTGTGTCGTTCCTTCCTTACGGGGCTGACATTGAATAGACGGCCCAGCAACTCTCTGATGGGTGACTTTAAACACATACTGTCATGAGGTCCGAGGCGAAGAGAATTTGTTATTAGTCCCTTCTTAAAGGCCTACTGAAATGCGATTTTCTTATTTAAACGGGGATAGCAGGTCCATTCTATGTGTCATACTTGATCATTTTGCGATATTGCCATATTTTTGCTGAAAGGATTTAGTAGAGAACATTGACGATAAAGTTCGCAACTTTTGGTCGCTGATAAAAAAGCCTTGCCTGTACCGGAAGTAGCAGACGATATGCGCGTGACGTCACAGGTTGTGGAGCTCCTCACATCTGCACATTGTTTACAATCATGGCCACCAGCAGCAAAAGCGATTCGGACCGAGAAAGCGACGATTTCCCCATTAATTTGAGCGAGGATGAAAGATTTGTGGATGAAGAAAGTGAGAGTGAAGGACTAGAGGGCAGTGGGAGCGATTCAGATAGGGAAGATGCTGTGAGAGGCGGGTGGGACCTGATATTCAGCTGGGAATGACTAAAACAGTAAATAAACACAAGACATATATATACTCTATTAGCCACAACACAACCAGGCTTATATTTAATATGCCACAAATTAATCCCGCATAACAAACACCTCCCCCCTCCCGTCCATATAACCCGCCAATACAACTCAAACACCTGCACAACACACTCAATCCCACAGCCCAAAGTACCATTCACCTCCCCAAAGTTCATACAGCACATATATTTCCCCAAAGTCCCCAAAGTTACGTACGTGACATGCACATAGCGGCACGCACGTACGGGCAAGCGATCAAATGTTTGGAAGCCGCAGCTGCATGCGTACTCACAGTACCGTGTCTGCGTATCCAACTCAAAGTCCTCCTGGTAAGAGTCTCTGTTGTCCCAGTTCTCCACAGGCCAATGGTAAAGCTTGACTGTCATCTTTCGGGAATGTAAACAATGAAATACCGGCTGTGTTTGTGTTGCTGCAGCCGCCCGCAATACACCGCTTCCCACCTACAGCTTTCTTCTGTGCTGTCTCCATTGTTCATTGAACAAATTGCAAAAGATTCACCAACACAGATGTCCAGAATACTGTGGAATTTTGCGATGAAAACAGAGGACTTAATAGCTGGCCACCATGCTGTCCCAAAATGTCCTCTACAATGCGTGACGTCACGCGCAGACGTCATCATACCGAGACGTTTTCAGCAGGATATTTTGCACGAAATTTAAAATTGCACTTTAGTAAGCTAACCCGGCTGTATTGGCATGTGTTGCAATGTTAAGATTTCATCATTGATGTACAGTATAAAGAATCAGACTGCGTGGTCGGTAGTAGTGGGTTTCAGTAGGCCTTTAAGTGGTCATCAGAATAATACACAAAGCGTGCTACTATGAAAATACCAATCCATTATTTATAAGTTCTAATGTGTTAAAATTTTCAGATATTGTGTTTTTAAAAACAATGGAAATGATGTTTCGAGTAAAGAACAACAGCCTTCCAGCTTGTATTCTTAGGTTATTTCAATTCAGAGGAGAAAACTATAATTTACGGGGGATATTGATTTTTGATATAGGTAAAGCAAGAACGAATATAAAATACAAGTGTATTTCAGTTTTAGGAGTTAAATGGTGGAACATGCTCAGTGATGGGCTGAAGACACGTACTTCTGTGTTAAGGTTTAAGAAAACATTGAAAAATGAAATAATTGAACATTTTAAAATATAGTAATAATCCCAATTTCATCCCATTGATTTAGATTTTTTTTTTTTTTTTAACATTAATGTTCCAGGTAATCTTATTTTCAGTGAAGGTTTAGGATAGGCAAATATAAGCTTTGGCTTCAGCCTATTCCTTTTTTGGTCATGTTTTTTCTTTTCTTTTCTTTTCCTTTTGTGTGTAAATGTGTATGATTGTTATATATGTATAGTCTGTACTCTTAAACTGGTCACACAAAATGGTTAATGGTTGATGGTTGATTATATGACCGAAATAAACTTATTTCATTCATTCATTTCATTCAATTAGAGTCTCTAGACAAAATAAGCCTTTTGGTACCGGTACCAAAATTATTTCGATACTTTTCGGTACTTTTTGGTACTTTTCTAAATAAAGGGGACCACAAACAAATGTCATTATTGGCTTTATTTTAACAAAATATCTTACAGTACATTAAACATATGTTTCTTATTGCAAGTTTGTCCTTCAATAAAATAGTGAACATACAAGACAACTTGTCTTTTAGTAGTAAGTAAGCAAACTAAGGCTCCTAATTAGTCTGCTGACTTTTGCAGAAACATATTGTGTCATTTTCCATTCTATTATTTTGTCAAAATTATTAAGGACAAGTGGTAGAAAATGAATTATTAATCTACTTGTTCATTTACTGTTAATATCTGCTTACTTTCCCTTTTAACATGTTCTATCTACACTTCTGTTAAAATTTGATAATCACTTATTCTTCTGTTGTTTGGATACTTTACATTAGTTTTGGATGATACCACAAATTTGGGTATCAATCCGATACCAAGTTGTTACAGGATCATACATTGGTCATATTCAAAGTCCTCATGTGTCCAGGGACATATTTCCTGAGTTTATAAATATAATATCAATTTTTAAAAAACAAAAGAAGATTTTATATCAACGTAATCATAGTAGTATCGACTAGATACGCTCCTGTACTTGGTATCATTACAGTGGATGTTAGTTGTAGATCCACCAATGGCGTTTGTTTACATTGTGACGCGGGCAGAGGTGGGTAGTAACGCGCTACATTTACTCCGTTACATCTACTTGAGTAACTTTTGGGATAAATTGTACTTCTAAGAGTAGTTTTAATGCAACATACTTTTACTTTTACTTACCGTATTTTCCGCACTATAAGGCGCACCTAAAAACCACAAATTTTCTCAAAAGCTAACAGTGCGCCTTATAACCCGGTGCGCTTTATTACGATTCATTTTCATAAAGTTTCGATCTCGCAACTTCGGTAAACAGCCGCCATCTTTTTTCCCGGTAGAACAGGAAGCGCTTCTTCTTCTACGCAAGCAACCGCCAAGGTAAGCACCCGCCCCCATAGAACAGGAAGCGCTTCTTCTTCTACTGTAAGCTACCG
This sequence comes from Nerophis lumbriciformis, assembly GCF_033978685.3. NCBI lineage: Eukaryota > Metazoa > Chordata > Actinopteri > Syngnathiformes > Syngnathidae > Nerophis > Nerophis lumbriciformis. The sequence continues at coordinate 26,407,838 of NC_084566.2, read as the reverse complement.
CCCGCCCCCGGAAGAAGAAGAAAAAACGCGCGGATATCACCGTACGTTTCATTTCCTGTTTACATCTGTAAAGACCACAAAATGGCTCCTACTAAGCGAAAAGGATCCGGTTCATAAAAAGACGCAATCTCTCCATCCGCACACGGATTACTACCGTATTTCACAGCAACTGATATTCCTGTGAACCGCACTGTGGAACGGGAGCACGTACGGTGAATATTCGCACCACAGGGAATGAGAAGTCATCCTTCACTGTGGTTCTAGCTTGCCATGCTAACTTCCACCCATGGTGATATTCAAAAGGAAGACCTTGCCAAAAGAGACCTTTCCAGCCGGCGTCATCATAAAAGCTAACTCGAAGGGATGGATGGATGAAGAAAAGATGAGCGAGTGGTTAAGGGAAGTTTACGCGAAGAGGCCGGGTGGCTTTTTTCACACAGCTCCGAAGGCGAACACACCTTCACTAAGACGGGCAGACAGCGCCGGACGACATACGCCAACATTTGCCAGTGGATCGTAAATGCCTGGGCAGATATTTCGGTCACAACTGTGGTCCGAGCTTTCCGGAAGGCAGGATTCACAGAACAACAGCGACACTGACTCCGATGACTTCGACGAGACGGAACCGGCCATTTTGGATACCACGCTTGCGCAACTTTTCAATTCGGACACCGAAGACGAAGAATTCGAAGGATTTACGAATGAAGAATAACTTCAGAAGGTGAGCGCTATGTTTATTTTGTGTGTTGTGACATTAACGTTCGAGCAACATTATGTTGCTATTGCTCTACACCATTTTGAATTTTACTATGTTTGTGATTGCACATTTGCGTACATTTTGGGACAGAGTTGTTAGAACGCTGGTTTTCAATATATTATTAAAGTTTGACTGAACTATCTGACTGTTTTTTTGACATTCCCTTTAGCGCAGCGTAGGCGCGGCTTATAATCCGGGGCGGCTTATTGGTGGACAAAGTTATGAAATATGTAATTCATTGAAGGTGCGGCTAATAATCCGGTGCGCCTTATAGTGCGGAAAATACGGTAAGTATATTTATAGAGAAGGAACGCTACTTTTACTCCGCTACTTTTATCTACATTCAGCTCGCTACTCGCTACTAATTTTTATCGATCTGTTAATGCACGCTTTGTTTGTTTTGGTCTGTCAGACAGACCTTCAAAGTGCCTGCCTTACTGGTGACGTTTCACTTCGTTCCACCAATCAGATGCAGTCACTGGTGACGTTCGACCAATCAAACAGAGCCAGGTGGTCACATGACTTGACTTAAACAAGTTGAAAAACTTATTGGGGTGTTACCATTTAGTGGTCAATTGTACGGAATGTGTACTGTACTGTGCAATCTAATAATAAAAGTTCCAATCAATCAATCAAAAGTGTGAAGGAAAAAAGATACTTGTTTTATTTCAACCGTACCGTCAAAAGCCTCAAGACTGACCGCACATGAGGACGTTCCTGTCTTCACAATAAAAGTTTCGCGCCATCGCACCTGCGCTTTCAAAACAAGAGTCTCCGAAAGCCAGCGTAAACAAGCTAGCAAGCTACGGAGTTTGACACCAATATATTTCTTGTAAAGTGTATAAAAACGAATATGGAAGCTGGACAAATAGGATGCCAAAAACCCACCACTTTCATGTGGTATTAGACAGAAAGGAGGAACTTTTCTTCTCCTCCATTTGAAAACGTGGACGTTATCATCACGACTGTCTGATTACAATCAACGCAAGTCATCAGAATCAGGTAATACACCAACTTATATTCTAGTCTTCATTAAAGAAAGGAATCTATATGTTAAACATGCATGTATATTCATTAAAATACCTTTAACATGTAAACAAAAACAGCAAAATAAATACTTATAAATTATATACTGTATATATCAATGTATATGTATGTATGTATATATATATATATATATATATATATATATATATATATATATATATATATATATATATATATATATATATATATATATATATATATATATATATATATATGATGTGATATGAGTGTGTATGTTACTCATCAGTTACTCAGTACTTGAGTAGTTTTTTCACAACATACTTTTTACTTTTACTCAAGTAAATATTTGGGTGACTACTCCTTACTTTTACTTGAGTAATAAATCTCTAAAGTAACAGTACTCTTACTTGAGTACAATTTCTGGCTACTCTACCCACCTCTGGACGCGGGTGAGCTACGGTGTGTAGTGAAACATGTTTAGCTATTCCTTGTCCTGCAGGAATGATACTTGTAAGAAACTTACTTTATTTGTCGCCATGGAGGCGAGGATTAGTGATTTAGAAGTTGCTAAATCACTGCAGACTGGGACTTTAGCCGCTAGCTAGCTAGCCATGTCTTAAAGCACCTCTTCCTAAAGGCATTTCAACTTCACCTTTATCGTTAGTTTTTAAGCCAAAATGCGTCCGTTCTCCCTTTTCTGTCTACACACTGTGTCTGCTTGTAAGTACTCCGTGATTGTGCGCTGCCGAACTTGCTCCTCTGCTCGTAAACCAGCAATGACACGATATGATGACAACAAGGGTGCGGGGGGGCATGGCGGACCAGGACTTTTCAGAGGCGGTATAGTACTGAATATGATTCATTAGTATTGCGGTACTATACTAATACCGGTATACCGTACAACCTATTAAACAATGACATTACCATTTATCATTATGTTATGTAAACATGTCAAAAGACTTGACGTTAGTAAAGATAGTTTATTTCCACTGACAAAATATTTGTCCATTTATTTTAACATTTGATGTGATTTACCTTCCTTCTTACTCATTTCTTTCGGCACATGTCCTCAATCGACAAAATTGCTGGGTTTTTTTTGCGACAGTGTGCTAAGTTAGCCGTTTTTGTTGGAACGCACAGAAACGTTTTACAATCTTACACAGTTTTTTCAGTTTTAGCCAATGTCTTTGGGCCTGTATTCTACATTTAAATCCACTGCCGTAGTGATGAAGAATTGGTGTCACAGTATGTGTGATCCAAGATGGCTGAGGCAGTTATACCGCAATGCAATATACAATCTACCAGAGGGTGAATGAAATACAACAATTTATAGCAGCAAAAACATAAATAATCTTGTTTGATCTGTTAAGATATCAGATGGAAGTAAATACAACTGTTTTGTAATGTGAAATCTTAGAAAAGGCTCTATCAAGTGAAATTACTCAGAGAGCAATTGCAGATATGAACAACACTAACCTATTTATTGTTAACAGTGTAGAATGGACTTATACTGTCTTTAAATTGAAGTGGAAAGGTAATTGTTTTTTGTCAGGCGTTTTCTGCAGGGATGATGGCTCTTCTCACGGCGAAACAGAGTCCTTTCTTGACGGGAGAACAACTTGCCTTGGCTTTAAACCTGATATTTCCATAAGGTGTGACGACTTTTCTTTGTCCATTTCTGCTCGGTTGTGGCTCATGAGTAACTAGTGAACTGCAGCCAAGTCCCCCCCCCCCCCCCCCCCCCCCCCCCCCCCCCCCCCCCCCCGCTACGGCACGGCCCAGGGGTCAAAATTGACGCATGTGTATTAAGCCTTTTTAGAAAATGAGTGCCGTTATAAAAATGTATAGTTAACACCTTTTTATTGTGTTAACTTTGACAGCCTTAAAAAAACCGCTAGCAACTATCAACTAACAATCGAGCTAATGGGAGTCACTCTATTCTGCCTATAAAGCGCTCTAAAAAACATCCAAATCCTCCATCATTGTTTTATATACATGCTGTAAATATGTATGTAGTGTAGAAACAGGCACATTCATTATAACATGTAATATTTACGTATTTCATACTTGCCAACCCTCCCGGATTTTCCGGGAGACTCCCGAAATTCAGCGCCTCTCCCGAAAACCTCCCGGGACAAATTTTCTCCCGAAAATCTCCCGAAATTCAGGCGGAGCTGGAGGCCACGCCCCCTCCAGCTCCATGCGGACCTGAGTGACGTGTCGACAGCCTGTTTTCACGTCCGCTTTCCCACAATATAAACAGCGTGCCTGCCCAATCACGTTATAACTGTAGAATGATGGAGGGCGAGTTCTTGGTTTCTTATGTGGGTTTATTGTTAGGCAGTTTCATTAACGTCCTCCCAGCAACAACACACAACAACAGCAGTCACATTTTTGTCTACCGTAAAGCAGTTTGTCTGCCGTAAACAGCAATGTTGTGACACTCTTAAACAGGACAACACTGCCATCTACTGTACATGCATATGTGATAATAACATCTACGGCTTTTAGAGAGTGCAGTGCACAACTGCGCACACAACAAGGAGATGAAGCAGAATACATCAGAGAGGGTGTTCAGCATGGTTAGAAAAATAGTGACAGAGAATAGAACAAGGATGGACAATTCAACCCTTAACTCAACAATGAGTAGATGAGTGTTATGTGTGTGTATATGTGTAAATAAATGAACACTGAAGTTCAGGTATTTCTCTTATTTATATATATTTATATACATATATATATATATATATATATATATATATATATATATATATATATATATATATATATATATATATATATATATATATAATAAAATAAATATACTGTATATATATATATATATACATATATATATATATATATATATATATATATATATATAGCTAGAATTCACTGAAAGACAAGTATTTATTATATATATATATATATATATATATATATATATATATATATGTATATATATGAAATACTTGACTTGGCGAAATCTAGCTGTAAATATACTCCTCCCCTCTTAACCACGCCCCAACCACGCCCCCCCCGATCCCCGAAATCGGAGGTCTCAAGGTTGGCAAGTATGCGTATTTTTATCATTTTAAGGATACGGCGTTGCATTAATTTCACAGACACATCACAACTTTCGTTTTTTCCTTTAACATCAACTATTACTGATCATGGCAGACTTAAAGGGGAACATTATCACAATTCCAGAAGGGTTAAAACCATTAAAAATCAGTTCCCAGTGGCTTAGTTTATTTTTTGAAGTTTTTTTCAAAATTTTACCCATCATGCAATATCCCTAAAAAAAGCTTCAAAGTGCCTGATTTCAACCATCGTTATATACACCCGTCTATTTTCCTGTGACGTCACATAGTGATGCCACAAACACAAACAAACATGGCGCATAGAACAGCAAGCTATAGCGACATTAGCTCGGATTCAGACTCAGATTTCAGCAACTTAAGCGATTCAACAGATTACGCATGTATTGAAATGGATGGTTGTCGTGTGGAGGCAGGTAACGAAAACGAAATTGAAGAAGAAACTGAAGCTATTGAGCCATATCGGTTTGAACCGTATGCAAGCAAAACCGACGAAAACGACACGACAGCCAGCGACACGGGAGAAAGCGAGGACGAATTCGGCGATCACCTTCTGACCAACGATTGGTATGTGTTTGTTTGGCATTAAAGGAAACTAACAACTATGAACGAGGTTTACAGCATATGAAATACATTTGGCAACAACATGCACTTTGAGAGTGCAGACAGCCCAATTTTCATCAATTAATATATTCTGTAGACATACCCTCATCCGCGCTCTTTTCCTGAAAGCTGAACTGTCCAGTTTTGGATTTGATGTCAGCAGGCCAGGGAAGCTAGGGTCGATATTCTTCTCTTGATCATCTTCGGTGGCATAAGGGACGGTGTGAGCCAAGACATCCAGGGGGTTTAGCTCGCTCGTCTGCGGGAACAAACTGCCGCCATTGCTTGCCGTGCTACCGAGGACCCTTGTCCCTGAATTGCTCACACACTCCGGCAGATTCAATGGGGTCTGGCGGCAGATTTCTTTGACTTTATCGTTGGAAATGCATCTGCTTTGAGTGTCGCAGGATATCCACACATTCTTGCCATCTCTGTCGTAGCATAGCTTTCGTCGGTAAAGTGTGCGGAACAAACGTCCAATTTATTGCCACTTTCGCATCTTTGGGCCACTGGTGCAACTTGAATCCGTCCCTGTTCGTGTTGTTACACCCTGCGACAACACACCGACGAGGCATGATGTCTCCAAGGTACGGAAAACAGTCGAAAAAACGGAAAATAACAGAGCTGATTTGACTCGGTGTTTGAGAAAATGGCGAATTGCTTCCCGATGTCGTGACGTCATTGCTCCGAGAGCGAATAATAGAAAGGCGTTTAATTCGCCAAAATTCACCCATTTAGAGTTCGGAAATCGGTTAAAAAAATATATGGTCTTTTTCTGCAACATCAAGGTATATATTGACGCTTACATAGGTCTGGTGATAATGTTCCCCTTTAATGAGAGACGACAACGACTACTTTGGGACAAATAATGATCCAGAACCTTTTATTTTTGAGCCTGAATATAAGGTGGATAAGCTACAAGTTTTAGAAGCTGTGTGATAAGCAGATCCAGCAAGTAGCACTATCGCTAAGAGCTAAACAAGAAATTTAACCTAGGAACATAATAAAGAAATCACTTACTGTACAATGTCAGCTCTTACTGGAATGCTGACTGATGGCATGTTCATATCTTTCCGTAATAATCCCAAAGCAGGGGGAAAAAAAGGTGACGTAAACAAGAATCTTTTTGTATCTTTCTTGCCATCTACAGGTATAAGTTGAATATCAAAGTTGACCAACTTGACCACCTCCTTCACTATACGAGTGAGAGGCATGATTTATCATCTAGAATTAAGTTTTACCAACCCAAATATTCACATGTATGGGATCGGAACACCCTTAATATTAAATATCGAAATGGTTCAATATATCGATTTATTACCTCTAAGGAATCTAGCTGAGGACTTGGAAAGGTTAGGTCTAAGCAAAGCGTATGTGAAGGCATCCTTGATCCATTTAAAAGACGTAACAACCACTCTAAGCCTTTTGTAATTCTACCTTTTTATCTCCAGTGAGTCATGCTGTTCCAGTGATGACATTTAGAAGAAAGACGACATGTTTTCAATTTCAACTTATTTTCTGTTTCCCAAAATAGAAGAGCTCCAAGGTTGCTGCAAGAAAAAGAAAATGTCACGGTCGCTAGCTGTGATTCAGCCCTGCACACATAGATGAAGTAGATTGGTCTTAAGTGTTTGTTTAATACTGTCGGGTTTAATTCAAGTCTTTATTGCCCTTTATTGGCACAGGTTGTGTTACAATCACCTGGCAGACCAGGCTGTCTCGTATCCACTTGCTGATGGTACTGGCTGCATTGATCTGCAACTATATTCGGAATCTGAGCATGCACGCAACATTTCTCAGTGTCGTGGAGCGAGGGGTTCCAATCCCCGGAGGATCAACAGCGGTTCTGATTGCTTCTCTCTTGTTTTCTGGCTCTGGATTCGTTTCAGAGGAATGGCGACCACGTCCCTGCTTTGGCTGTGAACCCAGGGAGTGTGGGAAAGTGGTCGGAGTCTAATGGTTTCTGGTTCTTCACATCATTAGCTGGAGGACATGTGACACCAAGAGTTCCTGGAGGAGGTTTCATTGGATGCATTAGCCAATCAGTGCTGACATGTCAGTTAACGTGGCACACCTTAAAAACATAGACTACGTTTACACTGCAGGCCAAAGTGGCCCAAATCTGATTTTTCCGAAATGTTTGACTGTTTACACTACAAGAAAAAGGTGATCTTTATTAGACTCCAGTATGAACGCGCAGAGGCCCCAATGTGGCCCCAATGTGGCCTCGACGTCACTTGCATGCACAGTTCGATAAAGGAAGCTGACCATCTTCCGTAAATGAACAAAAGTCGCCACACCTTAATGAGTGTGAAAATAAATTAAAGTAATACTATGTATGAATAGATGCACAGTATTTTCTGGACCATAGGGCACACCGGATTATAAGGCGCACTGCCGATGAATGGTCTTTTTTCATATAAAAGGCGCATCGGATTATAGTCATATTGTTATTTTATTTTTTTCTAAATTGTGGTCTACATAACATTTAATGGTGGTTCTTTGGTCAAAATGTTGCATAGATTATGTTTTACAGATCATCTTCAAGCCGCTTTCTGACAGTCTGTTCCGGATATGCAGAGTTTTGTGGGCGGTCTTCATACTTGCCAACCCTCCCGGATTTTCCGGGAGACTCCCGAAATTCAGCGCCTCTCCCGAAAACCTCCCGGGACAAATTTTCTCTCGAAAATCTCCCGAAATTCAGGCGGAGCTGGAGGGGGCGTGGCCATAACGTCCTCCCAACTCGGTAACAACACACAGCAACAACAGTCACGTTTTCGTCTACCGTAAAGCAGTTTGTATGCCGTAAACAGCAATGTTGTGACACTCTTAAACAGGACAATACTGCCATCTGCTGTACATGCATATGTGACAATAACATCTACGGCTTTTAGAGAGTGCAGTGCACAACTGCGCACACAACAAGGAGATGAAGCAGAATGCATCATCAGAGAGGGTGTTCAGCATGGTTAGAAAAATAGTGACAGAGAATAGAACAAGGATAGACAATTCAACCCTTAACTCAACAATGAGTAGATGAGTGTTATGTGTGTGTATATGTGTAAATAAATGAACACTGAAATTCAAGTATTTATCTTATTATATATATATATATATATATATATATATATATATATATATATATATATATATATATATATATATATATATATATATAGCTAGAATTCACTGAAAGTCAAGTATTTCTTATATATACTTGGTGAATTCTAACTGTAAATATATACTCCTCCCCTCTTAACCACGCCCCCAACCACGCCCCCCCCCCCACCTCCCGGAATTGGAGGTCTCAAGGTTGGCGGTCTTATTTACGTGGCTCACCTTCCGCAGCGTCTTCTCCCCGTCATCTTTGTTGTAGCGGTGTATCGTGCAAGGACGGGAGTGGAAGAAGTGTCAAAAGATGGAGCTAACTGTTTTAATGACATTCAGACTTTACTTAAATCAATAACGGAGCAGCCTCTCCTCATCCGGAGACAACAACAAAGCCGGAAATGTGTCCCGTGAAAAACCGTCCGACCGGAACTCTAATAACTAAAGTTCCTTGGTTGAATAATGTAAACTCACTACACCGGTATGTTTTAGCGGTTTCATGGTGAGTTTACTGACAGATATAAGTAAGAACTTTACACTACTTTATATTAGAAATGGCAACAGCGTAGGATGAATGTCTCATAACAAGAGGATAGACAAAAAGAAGAAGCTTATGGGGCGGTATAGCTCGGTTGGTAGAGTGGCCGTGCCAGCAACTTGAGGGTTGCAGGTTCGATCCCCGCTTCCGCCATCCTAGTCACTGCTGTTGTGTCCTTGGGCAAGACACTTTACCCACCTGCTCCCAGTGCCACCCACCCTGGTTTAAATGTAACTTAGATATTGGGTTTCACTATGTAAAGCGCTTTGAGTCACTAGAGAAAAGTGCTATGTAAATATAATTCACTTCACCTTAGTGATATTAATCTTGCTTTTTATTTTGGTGTGTTTTCCTAATATTTTTGACTTTATTTACAATTTTTTTGTTCTTTTTATGGTTTTGGGACATATTTCATTGATTTTATGGAGAAGAAAGAAGGCTGTCTTAGTAACATTCTTAATGTGCAGCTGAAAGGAGAGAGTTGGGTTAAAAATTATGCAAGATTTTTTCACTGAGTCACTTTGGACAATTGTTTTATTCTCTAAATTTAGGCTAGTATCCATAAACAAGTGCCTGTGTCTAGCAGGACCAATAATCAACATCTCTGTTTTCTTTGCGATAAGATACAAAAAGTTGCCAGACATCCATTGTTTAATTCCATTAAGACACTCCTCCATATGACTACAATCTGGCAGAGGTGGGACCAAGTCATTGCTTTGCAAGTCACAAGTAAGTCTCAAGTCTTTACCCTCAAGTCTCGAGTCAAGTCCCGAGTCAAGACAGGGCAAGTCCGAGTCAAGTCCAAAGTCAAGACTGGAAAGTCTCAAGTCAAGTCCCAAGTCCTGCATTTTGAGTTTCGAGTCCTTTCAAGTCATTTAACCACAGACTAATATATTTACACAGATTGTGTATGCTTTTAAAACGCTGTATTTATTTATTAAAACAAGTGCATTTGAAATTGCAGGGAAAAAGATAGTGCTGACATTGCACTTCAAAATAGCACTATTAACCAGTCATTTTAAACATGTAACTCATTCCTTTACAGAATAAACACATTTGAAAAAAAAACAAGTGGAACTGTACTTATTTGCACAAAAGTGTTAATATTGTATTTCCATGGCATATTGCATTGTAACTAGTTCCACAGCAGTTTCTATCCTGTTCTTACCTTATCTCATTGATCTCATCTCATACTGTATGTGTGTTTATGTGTGCGTACACATGAAAAACATAACAAATATATGAACATAACAATGAACAGAGTTGTACTTTTTAGATGTCAGGGCCCTATGCAATATGTACACATATTCTTAATATAGTATACATTTTAACTGACCTTTATTTGACTATGTTTGTCTTTTTGTAGGTGGCTAAAATACGCGGTGCTGCTGACTGCCGTCTAACGTTACGTTACTGTGTGTGATACATTGACTAACGTAATGTTACTGTGTGTGATACATTGACTAACGTAATGTTACTGTGTGTGATACATTGACTAACGTAATGTTACTGTGTGTGATACATTGACTAACGTAATGTTACTGTGTGTGATACATTGACTAACGTAATGTTACTGTGTGTGATACATTGATTAACGTTACGTTACTGTGTGTGATACATTGACTAACGTAATGTTACTGTGTGTGATACATTGACTAACGTTACGTTACTGTGTGTGATACATTGACTAACGTTACGTTACTGTGTGTGATACATTGACTAACGTAATGTTACTGTGTGTGATACATTGACTAACGTAATGTTACTGTGTGTGATACATTGACTAACGTAATGTTACTGTGTGTGATACTTTGACTAACGTTACGTTACTGTGTGTGATACATTGACTAACGTAATGTTACTGTGTGTGATACATTGACTAACGTTACGTTACTGTGTGTGATACATTGACTAACGTGTTACGTTACTGTGTGTGATACATTGACTAACGTAATGTTACTGTGTGTGATACATTGACTAACGTAATGTTACTGTGTGTGATACATTGACTAACGTAATGTTACTGTGTGTGATACATTGTCTAACGTTACGTTACTGTGTGTGATACATTGACTAACGTAATGTTACTGTGTGTGATACATTGACTAACGTTACGTTACTGTGTGTGATACATTGACTAACGTAATGTTACTGTGTGTGATACATTGACTAACGTTACGTTACTGTGTGTGATACATTGACTAACGTAACGTTATGTATAGGTACCTCATGAAACCCTGCTTAAAAAAAAATCACTTGACAAAAAGTATGAATAAGGTAGCAAACTGCAGTGGACGCAACAGATTGCCGTGTTTGCAATGACGTTATAACCATAGACATCTTATAAGTAGACGCAGCATTGGTTGCTGTGACGTGAGCAATTTGGCCGCCATCTTGAAGTGCTGATGAGGAGCCGGCGAGCAGCCGAAACTGACAGTTGAAAGGTAGAAAACAAAGATGGTGTTCAGCGTTTTCCTGCTCAAATGAGCGGACTGTTGAAAATAGGAATCGGGGGATTACTTTTCACAAGTGAGATTTAACATTAACGTACTATTGGTTGTATTTTATGAAAATAATATTACCACAGAGTTGAGAAGGATCAAAGATCTTCAATATTTGTATGTAAAATCACAAATAAATCTTCTGGGGGAGGATGACGCCCCTACAGGGGTTTGGTTTACAAACTTTCAGCCCCACCTAAAACAAAATTCACCAGCCTCCACTGATTATGATGCATTCTCATTTTAGGCAAAGTATAAGACAATACTTTCTTAACAGTATAATTGTAACCAGGAATCAGTCTTCAAGTAACAATATTCAAATACTAACATTGTTGGGTTAAACAGAATTTGGTTTTATTCTGAATCCAGTGAAACAGATTGCTGGTTTTAGCTGATATGAAGACTTTCAGGTGTTTATATATGTTTAAGTATTTGGCAGACGCTTTTATTCAAAGTGACTTACATAAAATAATACATATAAAACAATCACTGCAAACATTATCATTTAAGGGAAGAATGTAATAGAAAATATCAATACAAAGTGTCAAGACAGAATAAACTCTCTGCTGCTGAAGCAACAGAGATACAGTCTATAGGTCCCTAAGATATATAGATATCTAATGTATTCATACATTGTTTATGTAGGATACACACATATGTATATATAACCTAATCATATTGTTTCTTCAATTTAAAAATAGATTACCGTTTTATTTCCCCTTCTCTGGGATTATATTCCCAGTTTTGATCTCGGACGTCTGGTCACTTATAGCATATAAGAATATTATATTACTGTTAAGCAAACTATGAATAATAAAACACGCCAAAACATGTGTCTGTTATCATGGCTACACGTATGACAAAAAAGGGGGTGAAAAACAGTCGTATTCAGTGAGGTAAAATGAATTAAATGCGCTGACAGTTCATTGCTCCTGCCAAATGAATTGCACTGAGTGGAGCGGATCACCACTCCAAGATGGCGGCCACGCGCCTCGTCTGCGCCAGTAGGCAGTAGCGCTCGATGCTGCGTCTACTTATAAGATGTCTATGGTTATAACGTTAGCAGTGAGTTTGCAGCCTCACTGATTTAACTACACAGCAAATAAAAGTCACGTTACTTAGCCAATAAACGTTATCTTACATTCAAAACTTACCCTTCTTTGTGCAACTTCAAATGTCGAACGAAGTTGGAAGTTGTTGCGTCTCCGTCTGTAATATTCGAACTGCGTGATTTGCATACGGCAATTCGTTTTTTGTTGACCAAGTCGTAGTTTTTATACCCGAACGAAACCAACTTTAACATAATTGTTTATCACTGGCACGTTGTTGGACAACTCTAGTTCATTGGTTGTCCTGCAATTTGATTGGATGAATGCTGTGTGATGAAAACAACGTAGATCTAATTTCATTGGCTGTTGTACTGACAGCACACCAGCTGACAGGAACAACACGCTGATAGACAGACGAAGAAAATGAAAAATACGGAGCGCTCCCAAATAACTTTTTAAGCTTTGGATTTTGGGGAAAGTGGCAAGTCATGTCAAGTCATGTCAAGTCAAAAGGCTCAAGTCCAAGTGAAGTCACAAGTCATTGATGTTAAAGTCTAAGTCGAGTTGCAAGTCTCTTCACATTTTGTCAAGTCGAGTCTAAAGTCATCAAATTCATGACTCGAGTCTGACTCGAGTCCAAGTCATGTGACTCGAGTCCACACCTCTGCAATCTGGCATGTTGGGTGTCATCGGTGAAAGCGTGTTATGTCACCATGAGCAGCAGCATGTACTGTAGATCAGAGGTGTCAAACTCAAATACAGAGTGGGCCAAAATTTAAAACTGAACAAAGCCGCGGGCCAAGGTTGAACAAATTAACGAAGTTGATGGAGTGGCCGTGCCAGCAATCGAAGGGTTGCTGGTTACTGGGGTTCAATCCCCACCTTCTACCATCCTAGTCACGTCCGTTGTGTCCTTGGGCAAGACACTTCACCCCTTGCTCCTGATGGCTGCTGGTTAGCGCCTTGCATGGCAGCTCGATCCCGCCATCAGTGTGTGAATGTGTGTGTGAATGGGTAAATGTGGAAATAGTGTCAAAGCGCTTTGAGTACCTTGAAGGTAGAAAAGCGCTATACAAGTATAACCCATTTATCCATCCATCCATCCATCCATCCATCCATCTTCTTCCGCTTATCCGAGGTCGGGTCGCGGGGGCAGCAGCCTAAGCAGGGAAGCCCAGACTTCCCTCTCCCCAGCCACTTCGTCCAGCTCTTCCTGTGGGACCCCGAGGCGTTCCCAGGCCAGCCGGGAGACATAGTCTTCCCAACGTGTCCTGGGTCTTCCCCGCGGCCTCCTACCGGTCGGACGTGCCCTAAAGACCTCCCTAGGGAGGCGTTCGGGTGGCATCCTGACCAGATGCCCGAACCACCTCATCTGGCTCCTCTCGATGTGGAGGAGCAGCGGCTTTACTTTGAGCTCCTCCCGGATGGCAGAGCTTCTCACCCTATCTCTAAGGGAGAGCCCCGCAACCCGGCGGAGGAAACTCATTTCGGCCGCTTGTACCCGTGATCTTGTCCTTTCGGTCATAACCCAAAGCTCATGACCATAGGTGAGGATGGGAACGTAGATCGACCGGTAAATTGAGAGCTTTGCCTTCCGGCTCAGCTCCTTCTTCACCACAACGGATCGATACAGCGTCCGCATTACTGAAGACGCCGCACCGATCCGCCTGTCGATCTCACGATCCACTCTTCCCTCACTCGTGAACAAGACTCCGAGGTACTTGAACTCCTCCACTTGGGGCAAGATCTCCTCCCCAACCCGGAGATGGCACTCCACCCTTTTCCGGGCGAGAACCATGGACTCGGACTTGGAGGTGCTGATTCTCATCCCAGTCGCTTCACACTCAGCTGCAAACCGATCCAGTGAGAGCTGAAGATCCTGGCCAGATGAAGCCATCAGGACCACATCATCTGCAAAAAGCAGAGACCTAATCCTGCAGCCACCAAACCAGATCCCCTCAACGCCTTGACTGCGCCTCGAAATTCTGTCCATAAAAGTTATGAACAGAATCGGTGACAAAGGGCAGCCTTGGCGGAGTCCAACCCTCACTGGAAACGTGTCCGACTTACTACCGGCAATGCGGACCAAACTCTGGCACTGATCATACAGGGAGCGGACTGCCACAATCAGACAGTCCGATACCCCATACTCTCTGAGCACTCCCCACAGGACTTCCCGAGGGACACGGTCGAATGCCTTCTCCAAGTCCACAAAACACATGTAGACTGGTTGGGCAAACTCCCATGCACCCTCAAGGACTCTGCCGAGAGTATAGAGCTGGTCCACAGTTCCACGACCAGGACGAAAACCACACTGTTCCTCCTGAATCCGAGGTTCGACTATCCGGCGTAGCCTCCTCTCCAGTACACCTGAATAGACCTTACCGGGAAGGCTGAGGAGTGTGATCCCACGATAGTTAGAACACACCCTCCGGTTCCCCTTCTTAAAGAGAGGAACCACCACCCCGGTCTGCCAATCCAATGGTACCGCCCCCGATGTCCACGCGATGCTGCAGAGTCTTGTCAACCAAGACAGCCCCACAGCATCCAGAGCCTTAAGGAACTCCGGGCGGATCTCATCTACCCCCGGGGCCTTGCCACCGAGGAGCTTTTTAACTACCTCAGCAACCTCAGCCCCAGAAATAGGAGAGCCCACCACAGACTCCCTAGGCACTGCTTCCTCATAGGAAGACGTGTTGGTGGGATTGAGGAGGTCTTCGAAGTATTCCCTCCACCGATCCACAACATCCGCAGTCGAGGTCAGCAGAACACCATCCTCGCCATACACGGTGTTGATAGTGCACTGCTTCCCCTTCCTGAGGCGGCGGATGGTGGTCCAGAATTGCTTCGAAGCCGTCGGAAGTCGTTTTCCATGGCCTCACCGAACTCCTCCCATGTCCGAATTTTTGCCTCTGCGACCGCTGAAGCCGCACACCGCTTGGCCTGTCAGTACCTGTCCGCTGCCTCAGGAGTCCTATGAGCCAAAAGAACCCGATAGAACTCCTTCTTCAGCTTGACGGCATCCCTCACCGCCGGTGTCCACCAACGGGTTCTAGGATTACCGCCACGACAAGCACCAACTACCTTGCGGCCACAGCTCCAATCAGCCGCCTCGACAATAGAGGCGCGGAACATGGTCCATTCGGACTCAATGTCCAGCACCTCCCTCGTGACATGTTCAAAGTTCTTCCGGAGGTGGGAATTGAAACTCTCTCTGACAGGAGACTCTGCCAGACGTTCCCAGCAAACCCTCACAATGCATTTGGGCCTGCCAGGTCTGTCCGGCATCCTCCCCCACCATCGCAGCCAACTCACCACCAGGTGGTGATCGGTAGAAAGCTCCGCCCCTCTCTTCACCCGAGTGTCCAAAACATGAGGCCGCAAATCCGATGACACAACTACAAAGTCGATCATGGAACTGCGGCCTAGGGTGTCCTGGTGCCAAGTGCACATATGGACACCCATATGTTTGAACATGGTGTTCGTTATGGACAATCTGTGACGGGCACAAAAGTCCAATAACAAAACACCCCTCGGGTTCAGATCCGGGCAGCCATTCTTCCCAATCACGCCTCTCCAGGTTTCACTGTCGCTGCCAATATGAGCATTGAAGTCCCCCAGTAGAACGAGGGAATCACCCGGGGGAGCACTCTCAAGTACTCCCTCGAGTGAATCCAAAAAGGGTGGGTACTCTGAGCTGCGGTTTGGCGCGTAAGCGCAAACCACAGTCAGGACCCGTTCCCCCATCCGAAGGCGGAGGGAAGCTACCCTCTCGACCACCGGGTTGAACTCCAACGTGCAGGCTCTGAGCCGGGGGGAAACAAGAATTGCCACCCCAGCCCGTCGCCTCTCAGTGCCGGCAACGCCAGAGTGGAAGAGAGTCCAGCCCCTCTCGAGAGAACTGGTTCCAGAGCCCTTGCTGTGCGTCAAAGTGAGTCCGACTATATCTAGCCGGAACTTCTCCACCTCGCGCACTAGCTCAGGCTCCTTCCCCCCCAGCGAGGTGACGTTCCACGTCCCAAGAGCTAGCTTCTGTAGCCGAGGATCGGACCGCCAAGTGCCCTGCCCTCGGCTGCCGCCCAGCTCACATCGCACCCGACCTCTATGACCCCTGCTATGGGTGGTGAGCCCATTGGAGGGGGAACCCATTTATCATTTATCATTATAATAGGGACCCAAACAAGTTTTGCATTGAATATTGAACAAGCAAGGCTTATATAACTTTATAGTGACATGCAAAATCGAGTTTCAAATAATAATAATAATAATAATTAAAAAATATCAATGGCATATCAAATACAATTTAAAAAAAAAATTGAATGCCTCTTTTCTATTTGCAGCCTTCTGAGGTAAATATCAACATTAACTTTTTCCACAGGCTAATAAATTTGAAAATAAAATAACAATGAATAAACCAACCTTTTCTTGGATGCTAGTTCATTAATGTCGGGGATCAGGCTTTGAGCTGAGGCAACCTTCATTATCGAACGAAGGTGTTCATCAGTCATTATATTTCGTAGTCCACCCGGACCACAGTCTTGGGGGCGTGCCCAAAAACATTATGATTTGCTTGTTCTATTTCTAAACAAAGAAAACAATCTGAAGTTGTCTTTATTTTTAAGTTATCGTGCCGTGATTTTACCAGTCCGGCTCACTTGAGAGTAGATTTATCTCCATGTGGCCCCCCAATCTAAAATGAGTTTGACACCCCTGTTCTAAAGTTACCTTGTTACTCTGCTCTAGCTGGCGGACATGTACCCCCAGCATTAAAAGGGTGCATGAGGTACACAAAGCCATGCTTTTTCTTTCACCGAGTGTAATCTCTTGCTGTCTTCGAAGTGGTGGTGTGGCGGTGAAATAAAAATAATAGATGCTTTGTATAATTTAATAAGACTAAAACAATGCTGGAGAAGGCGGAAAACGTGTTGAAAAAAGCATTCAAAGAAGCACACAAAATTGCACTGTGATCATCGATAGCACTGCTGAACTAACCTCTTGGAATGTATACCAGCTTGTATTTTGTTGTTTGGCCAGCTAAGCTGCTTCACCTGCTTCATTAGGCCACCAAATGTCACAGCACAACATCCCAGCGTCCACTGCGGCTGTCAATTAGCCTCGACGTGTCGTCACCTGGCAGCCTGTGCTAACAATCCGTGCAGCAGGTACCACCCACTCGCCCATATGGACCACTAAATTCGTCCTTCAAGCGGGCAATAAGCACAAGAACCGCGCAAGGAAAGATGTCCTTGTAGTCTCGCTGTGTCTTACAAGCTAAAATACTTCCGTCTGTTTTGAGAGCTTCTGCTGCGTGAAGCTCAGCAAGACAGCATCCATGACTGACAGCGTTTGAATAGCAACACGATGAATAGAACACACCACACAGTCAGATACCGAGTTGACAGGCCGTTGCCGTGGAAACCGCTAAATGTTTCCTTGCTGTACGTAGCGAAATTGACCGAACCGGACACCTGACGGCCTCATTAATGTCAACATTGTTGCACTTTTTGTGTGCGAGGAAAGTGTCGTACTTTAACTTTAAACAGTATATAGCACTGACTCTCAAACCAGTGGTACGCAGGCTTCATCTAGTGCAGGTGTCGGCAACCCAAAATGTTGAAGGAGCCATATTGGACCAAACATACAAAAACAAATCTGTCTGGAGCCACAAAAAACTAAAAGCCATATTACATACAGATAGTGTGTCATGAGATATAAATTGAATTAAGAGGACTTAAAGGAAACTAAATGAGCTCAAATATAGCTACAAATGAGGCATAATGATGCAATATGTACATATAGCTAGCGTAAATAGCATGTTAGCATCGATTAGCTTGCAGTCATGCAGTTACCAAATATGCCCGATTAGCACTCCACACAAGTCAATAACATCAACAAAACTCACCTTTGTGCCTTCATGCACAACGTTAAAAGTTTGGTGGACAAAATGAGACAGAAAAAGAAGTGGCATAAAACACGTCCTAGAAAGTCGGAGAAAGTTATACATGTAAACAAACTACGGTGAGTTCATGGACCGCCAAAATTAGTGGGACAAAACGGCGCTCGCCAAATACTGGAATCAGTGAAGCATGTTTAATACAAACAGTGTGATTTATAACAATTAGGGAGGGTTGTGTCATGTTTGTCCTCCTACAGAAACCATATTAAAACAAAAACTTTTTCTTTTTCACCTCATCTTTTTCCATTTTTCATACATTTTTGAAAAAGCTACAGAGAGCCACTAGGGCGGCGCTAAAGAGCCGCATGCGGCTCTAGAGCCGCGAGTTGCCAACCCCCGATCTAGTGCATACTTGCCAACCTTGAGACCTCCGATTTCGGGGGGTGGGGGATGGGAGGGGGTGTTGTTGGGGGCGGGGGCGTGGTTCGGGGCGTGGTTAAGAGGGGAGGAGTATATTTACAGCTAGAATTCACCAAGTCAAGTATTTCATATATACTTTCAGTGAATTCTAGCTAAAAGAAATACTTGAATTTCAGTGTTCATTTATTAACACATATACACACACATCTACTCATTGTTGAATTGTCCATCCTTGTTCTATTCTCTGTCACTATTTTTCTAACCATGCTGAACACCCTCTCTGATGATGCATTGCTGTGTGGCACGCACAAAAGTGCTTTCATCAAATGCACTAGAGTCTGGAATCTTCCATCTCTCCCTAGCATGGCCCAAAACCGGTCAATCTTTGCTTCCTGAGGAAGATCTTCACTGCCAAGCACTTGGTAGTCCACTACTTCTTCCCGGAGGCTATCCAGGTCCAATCGCAGCTGCGGCTTGGAACTTGCAAGCGTATTTCTTCATCTTACTCGTCGTCGGCGCCGCCACAGCTGTATCTTCCTCGTTCTTCTGCTTCGTCTCCTTGTTGTGTGCGCAGTTGTGCACTGCACTCTCTAAAAGCCCTAGATGTTATTGTCACATATGCATGTACAGTAGATGGCAGTATTGTCCTGTTTAAGAGTGTCACAACATTGCTGTTTACGGCAGACGAACTGCTTTACGGTAGACGAAAACGTGACTGCTGTTGTTGTGTGTTGTTACCGCGCTGGGAGGACGTTAATGAAACTGCCTAACAATAAACCCACATAAGAAACCAAGAACTCGCCCTCGATCATTCTACAGTTATAACGTGATTGGGCAGGCACGCTGTTTATATTGTGGGAAAGCGGACGTGAAAACTCACTGAGGTCCGCATGGAGCTGGAGGGGGCGTGGCCTCCAGCTCGGCCTGAATTTCGGGAGATTTTCGGGAGAAAATTTGTCCCGGGAGGTTTTCGGGAGAGGCGCTGAATTTCGGGAGTCTCCCGGAAAATCCGGGAGCGTTGGCAACTATGTTCATGCACATACGCCAAAAAATGTGCAATGCATTTTATTTAAATTCTATATTTAAGGAAAACTGTGTTTAATGTTACAGTGGGCAAAATATTAAATACAATTGTTAAATAAAGCCTCTGCCTTGTTTTAAATGAATACTTTAGCCTACGGCACTACTTTTTTTTAATGTTGGTCATTATCAGTTCAGTTTAGTTCCAGTTTATTTCAAACATGCATACGATACAATGTAATGCATCGCACAATTCCGGTTGTTTCATTACAGCAAGTCCGAAAAGGAGTAGGAAGAAGCAGAGCTTATTTAATCCTAACCCTTTTCATACCATAGCAATTTTATCCAATTGTCTTGTTCTCTGTAATAGAACAGTGAACAAATAAATAATATACTATAGTAAGCAAACAAATAATACATACACAAATAATCTTTGTCTCAAGAAAGAAAGAAAAAAAGGGTTCAAGATGTTCATCATAATTCTTGTTCTGTGTACTTTGTGCACTTGTAGTTTTGTTTGATTTCTTTGTTTAATCCATTCCATTATTTAATTCCACATACAGATATGCTAAAAGTTTGAAATGTTGACCGAGCATACAAATGTTTTAAATTGTCTTAATCTTCTTTTGTTGAGAAGAATTGTTGGTAACACTTTAGTATGGGGAACATATTCACCATTAATTAGTTGCTTATTAACATGCAAATTAGTAACATATTGGCTCTTAATTAGTCATTATTAAGTACTTATTAATGCCTTATTCTGCATGGCCTTATTATACAACCAGTAAGCCATTAACTAAGAGTCTTCCCTCAATAACCTCAGAATTATTGCTTATTAGGAACCCTAACCCTAACCCTTATATGTTCCCCAAGTGTCCAAATAACTATAAATTAAGTCTTTGTTTCTTTAATAAGCAACTAATTAATGGTGAATATGTTACCCATACTAAAGTTTTACCGAATTGCTGTACATTCTTGGGTAGCAGGTTATAGTTTGCTCTATACAAATTGTTTGCTGTTTGCAAATGCACCAAATCGTTGAATTTTAATAATTGTGATTTAATAAATTTCTATATCCAACAGTATGTATTATTCTAATTGATCTTTTTTGTAACACAGTTAATGAATGAAGTGTACTTTTGTAGTTATTTCCCCATATTTCTACACAATAATTCAGATATGGTAACACTAGCGAGCAGTAAAGAATATGAAGGGGGGCGTGGTCGGGGGCGTGGCTAAAAGGGGAGGAGTATATTTACAGCTAGAATTCACCAAGTCAAGTATTTCATATGTATATATATATATATATATATATATATATATATATATATATATATATATATATATATATATATATATATATATATATATATATATAAACAAATACTTGACGCTCAGTGAATTCTAGCTATATATATATATATATATATATATTTATATATATATATATATATATATATATATATATATATATATATATATATATATATATATATATATATATATATATATATACGTATATATATATTAATTTTATTATATATATATATATATATATATATATATATATATATATATATATATATATATATATATAAATAAATACTTGAATTTCAGTGTTCATTTATTTACACATATACACACACATAACACTAGATGGCAGTATTGTCCTGTTTAAGAGTGTCACAACATTGCTGTTTACGTCAGACAAACTGCTTTACGGTATACAAAAACGTGACTGCTGTTGTTGTGTGTTGTTGCCGCGCTGGGAGGACGTTAATGAAACTGCCTAACAATAAACCCACATAAGAAACCAAGAACTCGCCCTCCATCATTCTACAGTTATAACGTGATTGGGCAGGTATGCTGGTTATATTGTGGGTTAGCGGACTCAGGTCCTCATGGACCTGAGTCCGCCTGAATTTCGGGAGATTTTCGGGAGAAAATTTGTCCCGGGAGGTTTTCGGGAGAGGCGCTGAATTTCGGGAGTCTCCCGGAAAATCCGGGAGGGTTGGCAAGTATGATCCTAGTTGTTATAATGACAACAGTCAGGGTGATTACATTTGTCAAGTTAAAGCAGACGAAATAGAAACCAAACAGAAGAGAAGGTTATTCAAACTGTGACTCTTGTGAAATCAACTATAGTTGAGGAGAAAAGGTGAGGCCTTTAATCCCAGGAACATCATGGCTACCGTCAAGCATGGTGGTGGTAGTATTATGCTCTGGGCCTGTTTTGCTTCTAATGGAACTGGTGCTTTACAGACAGTAAATGGGACAATGAAAAAGGAGGATTACCTCCAAATTCTTCAGGACAACCTAAAACCATCAGGTTGGGTCTTGGGCGCAGTTGGGTGTTCCAACAGGAAAATTACCCCGAACACACGTCAAAAGTGGTAAAGGAATGACTAAATCAGGCTAGAATTAAGGTTTTAGAATGGCCTTCCCAAAGTCCTGACAATGTGGACAATGCTGAAGAAACAAGTCCATGTCAGAAAACCAACAAATTTAGCTGAACTGCACCAATTTTGTCAAGAGGAGTGGTCAAAAATTCAACCAGAATCTTGCCAGAAGCTTGTGGATGGCTACCAAAAGCGCCTTATTGAAGTGAAACTTGCCAAGGGACATGTAACCAAATATACTTTTGACCCAGCAGATTTGGTCACATTTTCAGTAGACCCATAATAAATTCATAAAAGAACCAAACTTCATGAATCTTTTTTGTGACCAACAAGTATGTGCTCCAATCTTTATAAGTGTATGTTAACTTTTGATCTGTTAACAAAAACGGCACTTTATTTGGAATTTTCATTCACTATCCTTATGTAAGACAAAAACAAATATGTTTTTCTTTTTTTATGCTTTCTAATGAGTAAATAAATGCGATCAAAAGTCCGCTTACAATGGAGCCTAAGGGAGTCGCTCTATTCTGCCTGCAAAAAGCCCTTAAAAAACATCCAAACACCTCCATTAAGGTTTTATGTACATGATGTAAGTATATATGTAATGTAGTCATGGGCACATTTATAATAACATTTAATATTTATGTATTTTCATCATTTTAAGCATACGCGGCGCATTCATTTAAAAAATGCATAACGTTTGCTTTTTTTTACCCACATGCAACGTTCCCTCGAAGGTGTGCGCCTGTGCAATTGCGCACTGCTCAAGCGTCCTCTGCGCACGGCAAATCTATGCCACTCACAAAATCAAATAAAAAAATAAGCGCATAACAATTTTCGACACACGGACACGACAGAGAAAACAGTTTTCGTCATCATTGTTCAAATATTGTAACGTCTGTCGAGACGCTTTGAGGACATGAATTCCATCGATCACTTTACTGAGCAAAACTCTTTATTGTCGGCAATAAACACATCACCAAAACATTAGTAAAAAAAATGATATCTAGCAAAACTGGTCATTTTCTGCAGTACAAACCAGACCAAAAGCAACTTTGTTATATCAACAGCAGCCGCTCGCTCTTTCTCACCTGCGCCAACACATGCACATATGGCACTTAGCCAGTGATGCGTTTACAGCCACACAAAAAGTCGGACAACTCCAACACCACACATAAAGTGTCATTCCA
Organism: Nerophis lumbriciformis; assembly: GCF_033978685.3. Lineage (NCBI taxonomy): Eukaryota > Metazoa > Chordata > Actinopteri > Syngnathiformes > Syngnathidae > Nerophis > Nerophis lumbriciformis. Next base: position 26,384,248 of record NC_084566.2, on the reverse strand, counting down.
GGTCATTACACTATGATTTACCAATCAAATGTGTGCTTATTCTAGTGTCATTTATCAGGAATCTTAATTTATAAATATTAATCATGAAATGCTGTTAGTATATTAAATAAATACTAATAAAAATATATTTTTTACAAACAGGAAGTTGCAGGAATGTACACATGATCCCCTGCTTACATCTCATTGTGCAACATGTGAATGTTTTAATGGGAACTAAATGTAATGTCTGAAAGGGGTACAAATAATTTCCAAAGCAGGACCTCCACCCAGACAAACAATACAAGTACACAGTTCATGAAAAACAATATTTTTTGTTATTGTCATTGTAAGTGGGCCTAAACACTTATATTAGAAAATCATCACATGGAAATGACTGCTGTCATTTGATTATAATAATAAGAGAATGTTGTCTGTCTATCTGTGTTGGCCCTGCAATGAGGTGGGGACTTGTCCAGGGTGTACACCGCCTTCCCTCCCAATGCAGCTGAGATAGGCTCCAGCACCCCCCGCGATCCCGAAAGGCACAAGCGGTAGAAAATGGATGGATGGATGGAGATTGAACTTGTTATTTAGTCAGGTTTGGGACAGGTGTGCTGCTGGTGTAGCCACAGTGTGCACGTCTGATGTTGCTCACATGGGCTCCACTGAATGCTCAGGGAGATTTTGCGTTTGCTCACACACATGAAAAATTAGAGGGAACATTGCCCACATCACTGATTAATACTCACTGCAGACTACATGAGAGACTACAAACATAATAAAACATCACTTAGTGTACAATGTCTGCTGTCATTAGGATGCCGACTGCTAGGATGTTGATATATTCCCATTTAAATGAATAACTCGTAATCCTCGCAAAGAAAAAGAAAACCAAGCGTAGTCTTTTTGTGTCTTTCTCGCCATTTCCAGATTATGTATTTATCCTTCTACTATGCAGATGAGAGGTATTATTTATAATCCAGAATAAACTTTCAAGCTCCAAGGCGTGAAAGCAGCTCAATGCTGATGTCAATACAGCAACACCAGCTGTTAGCTCCGTCTGATCACGGCGCCGCTAAAAAATTGTTTGTCTGCGTTAGCGATTATAATAACAATATCGCTAATATTTGGTTAATATTTAAGTCACAAAATATAAATGGAGTATTGTTGGCGCTTTTTGGAAGTTTATTTTAGATGGATAGAGAACCTCCCATTCCTTGCGCTAAAAGAAGACTTTTATTTACGTTCATTTAAAGTTAGAAGGCATTTAAAAAAAAAAAAAAAAAAGATTGTGAGTAGAGATGTCCGATAATGGCTTTTTTGCCGATATTCGATATTCCGATATTGTCCAACTCTTAATTACCGATTACGATATCAACCAATACCGATATATACAGTCGTGGAATTAACACATTATTATGCCTAATTTTGTTGTGATGCCCCGCTGGATGCATTAAACAATGTAACAAGGTTTTCCAAAATAAATCAACTCAAGTTATAGAAAAAAAAAATGCCAACATGGCACTGCCATATTTATTATTGAAGTCATAAAGTGCTTTTTTTTTTTTTAACATGCCTCAAAACAGCAGCTTGGAATTTGGGACAATCTCTCCCTGAGAGAGCATGAGGTGGGCGGGGTTGGGGCGTGGGGGGGGGGGGGGGTGTTGAGGTGGGGGGGTAGGGGGTAGCGGGGGGTGTATATTGTAGCATCCCGGAAGAGTTAGTGCTGCAAGGGGTTCTGGGTATTTGTTTTGTTGTGTTTATGTTGTGTTACGGTGCGGATGTTCTCCCGAAATGTGTTTGTCATTCTTGTTTGATGTGGGTTCACAGTGTGGCGCATATTTGTAACAGTGTTAAAGTTGTTTACACGGCCACCCTCAGTGTGACCTGTATGGCTGTTGACCAAGTATGATTTGCATTCACTTGTGTGTGAAAAGCCGTAAATATTATGTGACTGGGCCGACCCCTGTGTTAGTGGGTAAGTGGTGGATAAATGTTTGATCAAATAAAAGGTAAAAAAAAAAAAAGTAATCTAAACAATCACTTTTCCAGCATTTGTTATCAGGAGGTCTATGTGGTTTCCCCTTGAGGCAAAGAGTGTCCGAGAAGAGCACAGACACCCACTCGACCCCCCCACCCCCTCTCCATCCAGGCGCAAAAACAGGGAAAAAAAGATTCTATTTGAGCTGTGGAGCAGAAAGTCAACCTGACTTATCACCGCTCCTCACGTTCAAGTTCATTTACTTTTTTTTTCCTTCTTTTGGGGGATGCTCAGTCCCTGTCCTGTCAGGACTGAGTGACAGCGCCCCCTAGCGTGTGGACACAGTCAGGCGGACAGATGTTCTGCAACAAGCACAGATGCCTCGACTCTTAAAACTACTTAAAGGGGAACTGCATTTTGGGGGGAGCTTTGCCTATCATTCACAATCCTTATATGAGAGAAGAAAACACAGGGTTTTCTTTTTTTTTTAATGTATTCTAACTCATAAAAAAACTCTAGCAAAAGTCTGCTAACAATGGAGGGCATAGGATTTGATGTATTCCGCTATAAAGCGCGCTAAAAAACATCCAAACACCTCCATCAACGTTTTATATACACACTGTAATATGTAATGTAGTAACAGGCACATTCATAATAACATAATATTTTATGTATTTTGTAATTTAGTGATTTCACAGAGGCTATTTCTTTCAACAATATTAGCACTTCTAATCATGGCAGACTTCAATGAGACAAAACGAGTATGGTAAATCCGCACTATAAGCCACTACTTTTTTCCTACACTTTGAAGCCTGCGGTTTATAAGACAGTGCGGCTAATTTATGGATATTTCTTTGCTGACGTTCATAATAAAAAAGTTTTAAAAAACAAAAACAAGCAAATAAAATGAGAAGGTGTTTTATTGTTTGTGCTATGGCGCCATCTGTTGGAAGAGTGCCCTGCAGTGTCCTTCCATTTACCGGTAGTGCTTTTTTTTTTTTCCTATCAAAGTGCTGTTCAGTCTTTTAGCCATCCATAGCATTCCTTTCGTATAAAATCTTTATTTATCACTCCAAGCAAAGTTTGTAAATTTTACGGTATAACTAAAACGGTTTATACTCACTAAACCATCCCATGTGTGATGTCTGTAGGAGTGCTTTTGTCAGAATAATTGTATCACAAAACTTTGTGTTGCCATGAGTTCCCGGTGAGAAGACAAATCTGTCTTTGATCTTACCAAGAAGAAAGCTTGTAAAATTCCACTGTGTAGGATGAGAAGCAACATGAAGGTGTTCTGTTTCTTTGATGTATCGTAATCAACAGAAATATTTGTGTTTTGACCCGAGAACTACAAAGCGGAGAGAAAGCAGGATCTGCCCAAGTTCCAGGCACCTCTTTTTTAAACTTTTTTACGACCTTTTCTTTGAACGGACCTTTTCTTTTGAACTGTTTTGTAATCAACGGCGATGGCTGTTTAAGACCCCCGTCCCTTTAGAAACAGCTGTTGCCATGTAATCAGGGAAAGTCCAAATAAAAGAGGAGGCGTACAATCTTTTGGCAGAGCGTAATGACACTGTACAAGGGTACAGATGTAAACGTTTCTCCTCACTGAGCCAAATTGAATTCTGTCTCTGTTTGATTCTTTCCTTCTTGTCTTGTTTAATAGATTTCATCAGTGTTTGAACTTGACAGTTTTCATTCATATTTGTATGTGCTGTCGTAATGTAAAGACGCTAGTGTCGTTAGCAATAGCTAATATGCCAACACGTCTACGAGTGTCTATGTTTATTTTACTTACTTACAACTGTATTCTTTTTGTATTGTTTTAGTTTCACAAATTCCTTTGTAAACTCACCAAGAGGTCACCGTGGAGTTATTGAGTCTCTTTGACAGATTGGAGAGCTAGCTTCCAAAGCTAGTGGGTCCATGACGATGACTTCTGTTTTGTTTGATCAGCTGTTTTACTGCTGTGTTACAAGCACCTTTTGGAAACAATTGTGTCTGTTTCCAAAAGTCTGGGCTTCACTACTTAGGCTGCAGCCCCCGCAATCAGGGCTCGGATAAGCGGAATAAGATGGATGGATGGATCCACAGGATTTAAAAGCTGAGTGATAATCAGATCCAGCAAGTAGCACTATTGCTAAGTGCTAACAAGAAACTCAATAAAGCAATCTCTTACTGTACAATGTCTGCTCTCACTGGGACTCAAGAGATGTCCATATCTTTCTGTTTGGATGAAGAATTAATCATAATCCCCACATAGGTTGAAAAAAAATTTATTTTCATTTATTTTTCACAATCACCGGGTCTAAGTTGAATTTCAAAGTTGACCAAACTTTAACGTTGTTGCCCTACGGGAAACTGGGTAAAACACGGCACACTGACAAAGCTTCACCTTTAGATACTATAACAATCTACAAGGTTAATGTAAGTGGCTTCTCTTTCTTCCCCTACTTTTATCTGCTTTCCTTTGTATTTCATGTTATCATTACATACAGTTGTGCTCATAAGTTTACATACCCTGGGGGAAATTATGATATCTTAGCTATTCTTCAGAGAATATGAATGATAACACAAAAGCCTTTCTTCCACACATAGTTAATTGTTGGGTGAAGCTATTTATTGGCAAACAACGGTGTTTACTCTTTTTAAATCAAAATGACAAAAGAAAGTACCCAAATGACCCTGATCAAAAGTTTACATACCCCAGTGACTTTGACCTGATAACTTGCACAAAAGTTGACAAACAGGTTTAAATGGATAATCATGATTCCTATCCTCACCTGTGACTTGTTTGTCTGTAATTAGTGTGTGTGTGCATTAAAGATCATTGAGTTTATGGGCTTCCGAGAGACCGTTGCATCTTACATCCAGTGCTGCACAGACGTTTCTTGATTCTGAGTCATGGGGAAAGCAAAAAAGTTGTCAAAGGATCTGCGACAAAAGGTAATTGAACTGCATAAAATAGGAATGGGTTATAAAATGTGTCCAAGGAGTTGAGGATGCCAATCAGCAGTGTTCAAACACTGATTAAGAAGTGGAAAATGAGGGATTGTGTTGAAACCAAACCACAATCAGGGAGACCAGCAAAGATTTCAGCCACAACTGCCAGGAAAATTGTTGGAGATGCAAAGAAAAATCCACAAATAACTTCAGCTGAAACACTCTCTAAACAAAAGGGGTGGGGCTGTTTCAAGATGCACAACAAGAAGGCACTTGAAGAAAATTGAGCTGCATTGCCAGAATAAAGCCATTTCTGCGCAAATGTCACTAAGTCATACAAACCCAGTTTCCATATTAGTTGGGAAATTGTGTTGGATGTAAATATAAGCGGAATACAATGATTTGCAAATCCTTTTCAACCCATATTCAATTGAATGCACTACAAAGACAACATATTTGATGTTCAAACTCATAAACTTTTTTTTTTTTTTTTTGCAAATAATAATTAACTTACAATTTCATGGCTGCAACACGTGCCAAAGTAGTTGGGAAAGAGCATGTTCACCACTGTGTTACATGGCCTTTTCTTTTAATAATACTCAGTAAACGTTTGGGAACTGAGGAGACACATTTTTTTAAGCTTCTCAGGTGGAATTCTTTCCCATTCTTGCTTGATGTACAGCTTAAGTTGTTCAACAATCCGGGGGTCTCCGTTGTGCTATTTTAGGCTTCATAATGCGCCACACATTTTCAATGGGAGACAGGTCTGGACTACAGGCAGGCCAATCTAGTACCCACACTCTTTTATTATGAAGCCACGTTGATGTAACACGTGGCTTGGCATTGTCTTGCTGAAATAAGCAGGGGCGTCCATGGTAACGTTGCTTGGTTGGCAACAAATGTTGCTCCAAAACCTGTATGTACCTTTCAGCATTAATGGCGCCTTCACAGATGTGTAAGTTACCCATGTCTTGGGCACTAATACACCCCCATACCATCACAGATGCTGGCTTTTCAACTTTGCGCCTATAACAATCCGGATGGTTCTTTTCCTCTTTGGTCCTGAGGACACGACATCCACAGTTTCCAAAAACAATTTGAAATGTGGACTCTTCAGACCACAGAACACTTTTCCACTTTGTATCAGTCCATCTTAGATGAGCTTAGGCCCAGCGAAGCCGACGGCGTTTCTGGGTGTTGTTGATAAACGGTTTTCGCCTTGCATAGGAGAGTTTTAACTTGCACTTACAGATGTAGCGACCAACTGTAGTTATGACAGTGGGTTTCTGAAGTGTTCCAGAGCCCATGTGGTGATATCCTTTACACACTGATGTCGCTTGTTGATGCAGTACAGTCTGAGGGATCGAAGGTCACGGCCTTAGCTGCTTACGTGCAGTGATTTCTCCAGATTCTCTGAACCCTTTGATGATATTACGGACCGTAGATGGTGAAATCCCGTAATTCCTTGCAATAGCTGGTTGAGAAAGTTTTTTCTTAAACTGTTCAACAATTTGCTCACGCATTTGTTGACAAAGTGGTCACCCTCGCCCCATCCTTGTTTGTGAATGCCTGAGCATTTCATGGAATCTACTTTTATACCCAACCATGGCACCCACCTGTTCCCAATTTGCCTGTTCACCTGTGGGATGTTCCATATAAGTGTTTGATGAGCATTCCTCAACTTTATCAGTATTTATTGCCACCTTTCCCAACTTCTTTGTCACGTGTTGCTGGCATCAAATTTTAAAGTTAATGATTATTTGCAAAAAAAAAAAAAGGTTTATCAGTTAGAACATCAAATATGTTGTCTTTGTAGCATATTCAACTGAATATGGGTTGAAAATGATTTGCAAATCATTGTATTCCGTTTATATTTACATCTAACACAATTTCCCAACTCATATGGAAACGGGGTTTGTAATAAAGTCAAATACAAATAAGGCAACAAGAGAAGTATCTCACACTTCTCTTTTTTAAAGTAAATTTTTACAGCCGATATGGGCATCTACATCAACTATATGATTTGCCTGAGTAGATGGACAGGACAATTTTGATTTAAAAAAATAAAATAAAATAAAAAGTTCACCAACTTCTCGGTGTATGACCATAACCTTGTACTATGAAAGTCAAAGGCATGATTTGTATTCTAGAATTAACTTTCACCAGCTCAGAGGCGATGCAGCAGCTCACTGGCTCAGTATTTCAATAGCTGCTTAAGCTAGTAACCTCTCAGTTTACCGCTTAAAGTAATTTGTCTGTATTAGCGCTTATAATAACAATATCACTAACACTTGTTTAATATTCAGGTCACGGGATGTAAATGGAGTATTGTTGGTGGTTTTTGGATGTTTTTTTAGAGGGCTTTAAGGGCGGACCTGTCATGATCCATAGCCCGGATCAAGTTTTGTTATTTTCTGTTAGTTTTTGACTCCCTCAGTTCCTGTTTTGTGTACCCTTGAGTTTGTTTTGGTTGCCATGGTTGCTTATTGTGTTCACCTGCCTCTGATTGGTGTTCGGGACGCTCACCTGTTCCCCGAGCACTAATCAGAGGCCTTATTTAAGCCTGCCTTTGCCGGTCAGTCGGCCTGGCTTCTTTGTTTGCTTATGCAACAAGTTACGTGAGTATTGCTTGTCTCTATTCTATGCTAAGTGGTGACCAAAATAAACCCAGGAGTGCACAAAACAGGAACTAAGGGAGTCCAAAACTAACAGAACATAACAAAACATGATCCAGACCACGGATCATGACAGGAACAGATACGTCTCCCATTAGCTTCATTTTAGTCACCTCGTACTTGGCGTATATTACAAATTAGAATGCATAGTAAAAATAAAAACATGTTTTTGGCAAAATTCCAACAATATGCAGTTCCCTTGTAAGTCAAAGTGAAGGAAAACTTATCTTCCTCTTCTTTCATTCCCGTCAAAAACTTCCTATTCTCCTGATTGAAATCTGATGCTGTCAGAAGAGACAGACTTGTTATTGTCTTGATGTCACGTGTCCTCTTAAACGTGCTAAGAAATAAAAGGCACTTCCTCTCTCGCCAGCTCTGGCCCCTTTTAAGCTGAGTCAGCACAAAGTTGGGATGCGTCTTAACCAAAACAGCCTCTCTGCATTCCTGTGGCAGCATCTTTAGGAACATTTTAGTTGGGGGGCGGAGGGGGGTGGGGGGGGACTAGCCGTGCCTCTAATGAGATCAAGATGGATTACGTGCTGCAAGCGCTCGCCGCCAGCGCCTGACACGGGCGCCCTGCGCTTGTTGGCCACCATGTAAAAGGGCAAATTTTAATCTCATTTCCCACCTCGCAGAGAAGCATTAAAGTAATCGTGTTAGCCATCAGCATCGTCTCCGCTCCACTCCACTACATTACTGACGCGCTTGAAACTTAACCCCGCGCTCTGCAATAAAGCTATGCTATCTGTGGGCGTGTGTGAGAAAGAGAACATTCCAGCAAGGCAGACTAAACCCAGCCAAAGCCAATGAAATAGTAGTTTGTGTTCAAAACCACCAGATACTATTCCTTTTTTTTGTTTTGTTTTTTATAGAAAACCTTTGCAGTTTTTGTCATTAAATGAAGTTTAACTTTTGATATTACTACTATTTGATGTTTTTTTGTTTACACTTGTGGGGAGATGGAGGGGAACATTATCACCAGACCTATGTAAGCGTCAATATATACCTTGATGTTGCAGAAAAAAGACCATATATTTTTTTAACCGATTTCCGAACTCTAAATGGGTGAATTTTGGCGAATTAAATGCCTTTCTATTATTCGCTCCCGGAGCGATGACGTCACAACGGGAAGCAATCCGCCATTTTCTTAAACACCGAGTCAAATCAGCTCTGTTATTTTCCGTTTTTTCGACTGTTTTCCGTACCTTGGAGACATCATGCCTCGTCGGTGTGTTGTCGGAGGGTGTAACAACACGAACAGGGACGGATTCAAGTTGCACCAGTGGCCCAAAGATGCGAAAGTGGCAAGAAATTGGACGTTTGTTCCGCACACTTTACCGACGAAAGCTATGCTACGACAGAGATGGCAAGAATGTGTGGATATCCTGCGACACTCAAAGCAGATGCATTTCCAACGATAAAGTCAAAGAAATCTGCCGCCAGACCCCCATTGAATCTGCCGGAGTGTGTGAGCAATTCAGGGACAAAGGACCTCGGTAGCACGGCAAGCAATGGCGGCAGTTTGTTCCCGCAGACGAGCGAGCTAAACCCCCTGGATGTCTTGGCTCACACCGTCCCTTATTCCACCGAAGATGATCGAGAGAAGAATATCAACCCTAGCTTCCCTGGCCTGCTGACATCAACTCCAAAACTGGACAGATCAGCTTTCAGGAAAAGAGCGCGGATGAGGGTATGTCTACAGAATATATTAATTGATGAAAATTGGGCTGTCTGCACTCTCAAAGTGCATGTTGTTGCCAAATGTATTTCATATGCTGTAAACCTAGTTCATAGTTGTTAGTTTCCTTTAATGCCAAACAAACACATACCAATCGTTGGTTAGAAGGCGATCGCCGAATTCGTCCTCGCTTTCTCCCGTGTCGCTGGCTGTCGTGTCGTTTTCGTCGGTTTCGCTTGCATACGGTTCAAACCGATATGGCTCAATAGCTTCAGTTTCTTCTTCAATTTCGTTTTCGTTACCTGCCTCCACACTACAACCATCCGTTTCAATACATGCGTAATCTGTTGAATCGCTTAGGCCGCTGAAATCCGAGTCTGAATACGAGCTAATGTCGCTATAGCTTGCTGTTCTACGCGCCATGTTTGTTTGAGTTGGCATCACTATGTGACGTCACAGGAAAATGGACGGGTGTATATAACGATTGTTAAAATCAGGCACTTTGAAGCTTTTTTTAGGGATATTGCGTGATGGGTAAAATTTAGAAAAAAACTTCGAAAAATAAAATAAGCCACTGGGAACTGATTTTTAATGGTTTTAACCCTTCTGAAATTGTGATAATGTTCCCCTTTAAAAATGTGACTTCAAATATTGTCTCTGCCCTTGTGTGGTGTTCGGGTCTGTGGGACCCGTTTTCATTTTTTATTCAAAGAAAAATTATAAAATTAATTAATTTTTCAAACTGAGACTCACTGACTTTGGCTCATTTTCTGTGAAGAACATATATCAGAATACATATTTAATGACCACGGCACCTCCCGCGACCCTGAACGGGACAAACGGTAGAAAAGGGTAGGATGGGACACCATACACCCCCCCTACACATTTCTATTACATATAAGATGTCCGGGTGCACTGGACCCGGGGCTAATAGAAGTGTGGAAATTGATGTTCTGTGCACCACACACACACACACACACACACACACACACACACACACACACACACACACACACACACACACACACACAGCGGCTTAGACAGGCGGAGGACATCAGAGGCTCAAATGTGCGAGAAAATGAGAGCAGACCGTGTTGACAAACAATGTTGCAAACTTGTGTGGAAACCGCAGGCGCAAAAACACAAAAGTAGAATCCCTGTGGGATGCAGAAAATGGCAGAGAAATCTTCCGTGCAACGTTCATATTGTTGTTACTCAGCCAGCGTTTGTGGGTCTGATGGACCCGTTGCATTTCGTGGCTTTCAATGCCTCACAATCAAACACTTTTATGTTAAAATACTGAACATATGTTTATTGGGATAAGGTAAACATCTGTTCAGTATTTTAACATAAAAGTGTTTGATTGTGAGGCATTAAAAGCCACAAAATGCAACGGGTCCATCAGACCCACAAACGCTGGCTGAGTAACAACAATATGAACAGATATTTATTGGGATAAGGTAAACATCTGTTCAGTATTTTAACATAAAAGTGTTTGATTGTGAGGCATTAAAAGCCACAAAATGCAACGGGTCCATCAGACCCACAAACGCTGGCTGAGTAACAACAATATGAACAGATGTTTATTGGGATAAGGTAAACATCTGTTCAGTATTTTAACATAAAAGTGTTTGATTGTGAGGCATTAAAAGCTACAAAATGCAACGGGTCCGTCAGACCCACAAACGCTGGCTGAGTAACAACAATATGTACATTACACAAGGGTAATACTAGAGGGGGGATATAAGTGGGATTATATCGGTTTGCATGTAAAGGCGCTCCGATACAAGCAGTCCTGTAGCATGTTTACATGTGCAAAGCCGGACAAATGTGCAAATCTAAATATAAAATGTCTTCCAAGAAGCACTCAAGGTTGGTCTTGTCTTGTATCTTATTGAAGTCATTTACAAAAAGGTAAACATGGTAGGCTATAGGCTACTTGCATTTAAGTCCCATCTTAAAACTCATTTGTATACTCTAACTTTTAAATAGAACCAGCTTTTAGACCAGTTGATCTGCCGTCTTTTTTCTGCTCTGCCCCCCTCTCATGCGTGGAGAGGTTATTAGGTGACCACAGATGAGGCGCTAGTGTTGTGTTTTAGTGTGTTCCTGCCTTCTCCTTTGTCTGCACCTGTGTTTTTAGTGATTCGTCCTCGGCGAGGGGCGGACCTTGAGGCACACCATTCTCACAATTAGCCCGGCAGTATTTAGGCTCATCACTTACAGCTTGACCTTGCCGGTTATTGTTTCCTGAACTCTGCCCGTGCATGCGCCTGCTTCGCCTTGTCAGTCTTGGTACGTTGCCTCTCCTTAATCCTGTTATTCCTAACCTCGGTGTGTTTGTTTCCTAGCCTCCTTGAGTTAAAGAGGACTTTATGCTGTGCTTCGTGCGCCCTGGCTTTTCCCCTGCCGACCACTGAGGAACCAGTTTTTGTTGGTATTTCATGGTGTGCACTTCAGAATCAGAATCAGCTTTATTGTCATTACGCAGGGTAACGAGATTGAGGCCATTCCATACAGTGCGATGTGTGCATGCTAGAAAAACAATGTGTAAATATATAAAAATATAGAAGTGCAAGGAAAGGTGTGGCCCACAAATGTGACCCTGTACACTCTATACAGTGGGTGAAATGAATATATACATGAAAAAAAACAGGGTGGTTGGTGGAATGGGTTATTGCACCGAAGAGAAGGCAGTTATGAGGGACAATGGAGGCACTTCTGCCCCATCGCCTTTTGTTACCCTTTTTGGACTTATTAAATGTTTCCCTTTTTGTTATTCAACCTTGCCTCCCGTCTCTGCATCCCGGGGTCACCCCCTTGATCAGTTCCTAACAGCTAGCTGTTCAAAGTCGAGAACCGGGGTGGACCACTCATCTGTGCACCAGTTGGGGACGTATCTGCGCTGCTGACTTGTCTCCACTCAAAATGATTCCCTGCTCGCCCCACTATGGACTGGACTCACATTATTAACTAGATCCCCTCGAGGTCCATTGCACGGGGGGGCGGGGGGCGGTCCCCATATCTGTGGTCCCCTCCAAGGTTTCTCATTGTATCCCATTGGGTGGAGTTTTTTTCTTGCCCTGATGTGGGATCTGAGCCGCGGATGTTGTTGTGGCTTGTGCAGCCCTTTGACACACTTGTGATTAAGAGCTATATAAATTAACAATGATTGATTGAGAGGAGCTTGCAGCTACACAACAACTAAGCAAACAATAACACACAAGCCAGACATTCGTAATTGGAGTCGTAATTGAATAATTATACAATCTGACACCACATTTGTTTAATACGAAATATCAAAAATTTTAAAAGTCGCGTATTACGTACACATACAAAATCATCAAGGCAGACGGGTATTAGAAAGTACCCAGTAACAAACGTGTCAGCATCATTGAATTTACTGCATTGTGTCCTTTATTTGTCAAATTAGTGTGACCATTAGGTGTCTCACTCTAACAACCGACGCTTCAAAAAAATAAAAGTATGTATAATTCCTGCTGTGATCGTATCGAATCAATATTGGTATCAGCCAATATCTTCCTATTGGAAATGATAAAGTTGTATCTAAACACCCTTTCTTAATACAGCTTGTACCAAGGCCACAGTTTTACCCTGTAACAGATTATTTGGATTCACATCATTTTTATGCCTGGATTTGTTCCCCTGTACACCTCCTAGTGCAGGGGTCGGCAACCCAGAATGTCGGAAGAGCCATATTGGACCAAAAATACAAAAACGAAATCTGTCTGGAACCGCAAAAAATGAAAAGCCTTATATGAGTGTTATAATGAAGGCAACACATGATGTAAGTGTCTATATTAGCTTAATTAGCCTTCTATCAAAGGCTGACGCAAATCTTCTTTGACAGAATGTTGTATTTTAATATTTATTCTACACATTTTTGCAACATTGGAAATCATTAGTAAAATGGAGGTTTTTTACAGGCTGAGATAACTTCTGGAAAATACTGGCTCAGAATGGCCAAAGGTATATATGTATATATATGATATGGACATAATATAATATAATAAATCAGTATATATAATATACTGTACGTATATTAAGTAAATATTATGTGTATATGTTATATTTTATATCGCTATATTTAGTCTATTTATACCTGCATTGTCCTTTCCATCCTTACACTTTCCATCATTGTAACTGAGCTACTGTGTGGAACAATTTCCCTTGTGGATCATTAAAGTTTGTCTAAGTCTAAGTCTATAAGTCTAAGTTTAGATGTGTGTGTCCAAGTTAAAGGAAACGGCAGGCTGTCTTCTTCTAATGGATTTATTACAATCTTTGCGAGCTGGGTAACGTTTGCTGTGGTCGGAACAACATGGCACACAAACAACTATGAGAAATGCAGCCAATATTACATACAGATAATATGTCATGACATGCAAATATAAATTAAATACACAGAGGACATAAGTAAAATAAATTAAATTAGCTCAAATATACCTACAAATGAGGCATAATGATGCAATATGTACATACATACAGCTAGCCTAAATAGCATGTTAGCACCGATTAGCTTGCAGTCATGGATTGACCAAATATGCCTGATAAGCACGCCAGCAGGTCAATAAAATCAACAAAGCTCCCCTTTGTGCATTCACGCACAGCATAAAACGTTTGGTGGACAAAATGAGACAAAAAAGGAGTGGCATAAAACACGTCTTTCTGTGGCAGCGTCGGAGTAAGTTGTACCTGTGTCAAACAATGGTGAGTTCAAGGATCGTTGAAATTAGTAGGACAAATCGGTGCTTGGCAAATACTGTCATCAGTGAAGCATGTATAACATAAACAATGGGATTTCTTACAATTAGGAAGGTTTGTGTCATGTTTGTCCTACAGAAAATATATTAAAACCAACATTTTTTTTTTTTTTTTAGTCTTTTTCCATTTTCACACATCTCTGAAAGAGGTCCAGGGAGCCTCTAGGGCGGCGCTGAAGAGCCGCCTGCGGTTTGCTGACTCCCGTCCTCGTGTCCGTGAGGCGTCTTTTAGGACTTCCAGCTTCCGCTTTCATCTTCGAATAAAACAAACAAAAAAATGACATCGTTTATCCAAGAATAAGGTTCTGGTGTGGACAACTGACCTTTTAATCTCTAACACTTCCTGCTTAACGAGCGAGTGTGACGACTAAATAAAAGAGAATAAACGAGCGGCAGAACAGAGTTCGACGCTCACTTGTGGCCAACAATGAACGTCCTCGCTATAAATATTCATTAGCTGGAGCATCTTGTCAGTGGGTTAAAATGATTGCAAAGAAATTAGCATAATGAAGTATTATCTATGGTAATGTCCGTCTGTGTGTGGCCACGTGTGTGTCGGCCATGATGGATGGTAACATTGTGTATAGGGGGGGTATAGAATGGGAGCCCTGCGGTATTGTTAGCTATGTGCTCGCTTCTTAATAACGACGCCTCCTACGTGAATAGAGCATGAGGCTTCCTGTAAGTGCCCTGGGGGGACGTGTGTGTGTGTGTGTGTGTGTGTGTGTGTGTGTGTGTGTGTGTGTGTGTGTGTGTGTGTGTGTGTGTGTGGGGTGGGGAGTCATAATGTTTTTTTTATCAATGTGTGCATTTTTTGACAGAAGGTGCTGAAGAAGTGAAACTGGACGTGTTCTTCTTTTATCTGACAATCTTTGCTGACTAAATGAAAGCCAGTACTGTGTGTCACCTGGTGTACTTGGGGACAGTAATGTAGAGCTTATATTAAAAAAAAAAAAAACGTGTGCAAAACGATATAGCACAAACAAAGCTGATCCCGTAACTTCATGCGCGGAGGAATGCGTCTGATCAAAATAGGGCATTCGGCGGCCACCGGCCACATCCGGCACTTTGTGCGTCCCTGTCCGGCCCGCGTGAGGCCAATCATCACTCCATCCATCCATCCATCCATCTTCTTCCGCTTATCCGAGGTCAGGTCGCGGGGGCAGCAGCCTAAGCAGGGAAACCCAGACTCTCCTCTCCCCGGCCACTTCGTCCAGCTCTTCCCGGGGGATCCCGAGGCATTCCCAGGTCAGCCGGGAGACATAGTCTTCCCAACGTGTCCTGGGTCTTCCCTGTGGCCTCCTACCAGTTGGACGTGCCCTAAACACCTCCGTAGGGAGGCGTTCGGGTGGCATCCTGACCAGATGCCCGAACCACCTCATCTGGCTCCTCTCGATGTGGAGGAGCAGCGGCTTTACTTTGAGCTCCCCCCGGATAGCAGAACTTCTCACCCTATCTCTAAGGGAGAGACCCGCCACCCGGCGGAGGAAACTCATTTTGGTCGCCTGTACCCGTGATCTTGTCCTTTCAGTCATAACCCAAAGCTCATGACCATAGGTGAGGATGGGAACGTAGATGGACTGGTAAATTGAGAGCTTTGCCTTCCGGCTCAGCTCCTTCTTCACCACAACGGATCGATACAGCGTCCGCATTACTGAAGACGCCGCACCGATCCGCTTGTCGATCTCACGATCCACTCTTCCCTCACTCGTGAACAAGATTCTTAGGTACTTGAACTCCTCCACTTGGGGCAGGGTCTCCTTCCCAACCCGGAGATGGCACTCTACCCTTTTCCGGGCGAGAACCATGGACTCGGACTTGGAGGTGCTGATTCTCATCCCAGTCGCTTCAGACTCGACTGCGAACCGATCCAGTGAGAGCTGAAGATCCTGGCCAGATGAAGCCGTCAGGACCACATCATCTGCAAAAAGCAGAGACCTAATCCTGCAGCCACCAAACCGGATCCCCTCAACGCCTTGACTGCGCCTAGAAATTCTGTCCATAAAAGTTATGAACAGAATCGGTGACAAAGTTCAGCCTTGGCGCAGTCCAACCCTCACTGGAAACGTGTCCGACTTACTGCCGGCAATGCGGACCAAGCTCTGACACTGATCATACAGGGAGCGGACTGCCACAATCAGACAGTCCGATACCCCATACTCTCTGAGCACTCCCCACAGGACCTCCCGAGGGACACGGTCGAATGCCTTCTCCAAGTCCACAAAGGCCAATCATAAATTACAAAATACATTTTAAAAAGTATCTTTGTCGAGTGTGCAATACAACGGTGCTGCTTTTGTTTTGAAAAGCGTTATTTGTATTACTTACCGTGTGGACGTATGCTCGTGCGCGATTGTGAGTGAATGTTAACAGCGGCAATCACAAATTACAAAATACATTTAAAAAAAAATCTGTGTCGTGCGTGAAATACAACTGTGCTGCTTTTATTTTGAAAAGTGTTATTTATGGGCGTATGTCCGTGTGTAACCTGTGAGTGAAGGTGCACAGCGACAAGTGATGCCCGGTTATCCCCCGAGACGCTAAAAAGAGAAAAGTCCATGACGAATGGCGTGTTTTCAACAAGACATGGACTGCCAAGTATTTCTTTACAGAAATTAAAGGTAAAGCCGTGTGCTTAATTTGTGGTACACAGGTTGCTGTGTTTAAAGAATATAATTTGAATCGCCACTACACGACGAAGCACGAGGAAAAATACCGGAATCTGTCTGATGAAGCGCGCGCAAGGGAGGCTGATGCGTTGATGGTAAAACTGCAAACCCAACAAGGACTTTTTGCCAAATTTCACACCCCCAGAGATGTAGTCATCGGGACAAGTTTCGTCATTTCTCACAAAATCACTAGAAAAAGTAAGGCGTTTTCTGACGGAGACTTTATTAAGGAGTGCTTATTGGATTCTGTTGCGCTGATATGCCCGGAGAAGAGGGCCGCATTTGAGAACGTGTCACTCTACCGACGCACTGTAACGAGGCGGGTTGAGACCATCGCTGGAAACTTGGAGCTTCAGCTGAAGAACAGAATGGCCGACTTTGACTGTTTTTCGCTGGCTTTGGATGAGAGCTGCGATGTACGTAACACCGCCCAGCTGCTCGTCTTCTTACGTGGGATAACTGCAGACTTTCAAATCACGGAGGAGCTGGCAGCCATGCAGTCAATTAAAGAGACAACCACAGGTAATGACTTGTTCACATAGGTAAATGCGTGTTTGGACATGTTAGGACTGAAATGGGACAAGCTGGCAGGTGGTTGTCCAAATCTGACGGGGAAAAATGTTGGACTTTTAAAGAGGATGCAGGATAAAGTGACAGAAATTGACATTTTTGCATTGTATTATACATCAGGAAGTGTTGTGTAAGACAGTGTTACAAATAAAACCATCAAAAGCAATCTGCTTTTGTATTAAGTTAAGTTAGGTTAAATTAAATTATTATTATTTATCTTACGGTATATCAAAAATAATTTTAGCTAAATTTAATTGAAATATTGTCTGTGTGGCCCTCCAGCAGTGCTCAGGTTGCTCAGTAAAAATTAATTGCCCACCCCTGATTTAGCGTGTCTGTCTTGATGTACGTGCAGAACATTGTGGAGGGAGAGTGTGATCCGCGCGCCTGCAGGAGCAAAGGTCACCGCCTCTGTCGATGGTGTTGAGGGCGGAGCACCATCGGATAGGGACGGGGCATGTGCTGACGGCGAGACACAGCTGGCAGGTGATTAGATTTCACAGGTGGTACGTGGTAATCTAATCATCTGTTGTCTTTAACAGTGAGCGGCCGGGAGCAAAGAGGGAGAGAGGATACGGGCGTGAATGAAAGGTCACGTTCTACTGGAGAGAAAAACTTTTGATAAAAACTGCAGATGTGGAAGTCGTATCCTCTCTCCCTCTCTGCTCCCATCTCCCGAATTCGGAGGTCTCAAGGTTGGCAAGTATGCGTTAACATTGACAGCCCTAAATTAAATACAAAGTGGTTTATTTTGTCCTCAGGCGAGCGTCTTAATGACAACAAGCACCATAGCAATACATTCTTTCTAATTTTCTAAAGCATGTCTACACCTACTTTGCCATCAACACCTGCGCTGCTTCAGTCCTGCCAGGGCCTCGTCTGACAGTTTCGAACGTTCCCTCACGTGCGAGCGGGCGTGTCCGGGCTGACAAGAACGTGGCCTGTCCTCTGGATGAGCTCAACAGACACAGGATGAGTCACGGTGGGGGTGTGTTCAAGCAACGTCAGGGCCTCACCCAAACAAGCAGAGGAGGAGTTTATATTTGGATCCACAGAGGAGGAGCCAGCGACCCAACGGTACCGCACATGCCCAGTGAATCCGTGTCCCTTCTTCATGTTCTGTTTACATGCTTCACTGCACTTTAAGCTAAACATGCTCTCATTGTGGCTCCTCCAGAAAAACAACTCTGATTGTATTCATCTGTGCTCCTCAAAGTGGACGACTACAGGGCTTTTTTTCTTTTTTACATGAAATTTCATTACAACAAAGTCTGTGTTTCACAAAAAAATGTCTGGTCTCTATGTCAGTGTTTTTCAACCTTTTTTGAGCCAAGGCACAATTTTTGCGTAGAAAAAATGCGGAGGCACACCACCAGCAGAAATCATTAAAAAACGAAACTCAGTTGACAGTAAAAAGTCGTTGTCGCAATTGTTGGATATGAATTTAAACCATAACCAAGCGTATCACTATAGCTCTTGTCTCAAAGTAGGTGTACTGTCACCACCTGTCACATCACGCCGTGACTTTTTTAGAGTTTTCTGCTGTTTTCCTGTGTGTAGTGTTTTAGTTCTTGTCTTGCGCTCCTATTTTGGTGGCTTTTTCTCTTTTTTTGGTATTTTCCTGTCGCAGTTTCATGTCTTCCTTTGAGCAATATTTCCCGCATCTACTTTGTTTTAGCAAATCAAGAATATTTCAATTGTTTGTATCCTTCTTTGTGGGGACATTGTTGATTGTCATGCCATGTTCGGATGTACTTTGTGGACGCCGTCTTTGCTCCGCAGTAAGTCTTTGCTGTCGTCCAGCATTCTGTTTTTGTTTAATTTGTCGCTAGTTTAGTTTTAGTTTTTCATTCTGCATAGCCTTCCCTAAGCTTCAATGCTTTTTCTTAGGGGCACTCACCTTTTGTTTATTTTTGGTTAAAGCTATCGACACCTGCACGCTGCCTCCCACTGTTTCCGACATCTACAAAGCAATTAGCTACCGGCTGCCACCTGCTGATATGGAAGAGTATTACACGGTTACTCTGCTGAGCTCTAGACAGCACCGACACTCAACAACAACACATAATTTGCAGACTATAATTACTGGTTTGCAAAAAATATTTCTAACCCAAATAGGTGAAATTAGATCATCTCCCGCGGCACACCAGACTGTATCTCACGACACACTAGTGTGCCGCGGCACAGTGGTTGAAAAACACTGCTCACATTTCTTTGTGCTTTCTTTTCACACTTCTGATGTACTGTACATACTAGTGTTGTCCCCAATATTTTGGTACCGGTACCAAAATTATTTCGATACTTTTCGGTACTTTTCGATACTTTTCTAAATAAAGGGGACCACAAAAAAATTGCATTATTGGCTTTATTTTGACAAAAAAAATATTAAACACATTAAACATATGTTTCTTATTGCAAGTTTGTCCTTAAATAAAATAGTGAACATACTAGACAACTTGTCTTTTAGTAGTAAGTAAACAAACAAAGGCTCCTAATTTAGTCTGCTGACATATGCAGTAACATATTGTGTCATTTTTCATTCTATTATTTTGCCAATATTATGAGGGACAAACAGTAAAAATTGATTATTAATCTACTTGTTCATTTACTGTTAATATCTGCTTACTTTCTCTTTTAACATGTTCCATCTACACTTCTGTTAAAATGTAATAATCACTTATTCTTCTGTTGTTTGATACTTTACATTAGTTTTGGATGATACCACAAATTTGGGTATCAATCCGATACCAAGTCGTTACAGGATCATACATTGGTCATATTCAAAGTCCTCATGTGTCCAGGAACATATTTCCTGAGTTTATAAACATAATATACATTTTTTTAAAAACGAAAGAAGATGTTGAGATGCTAAATAATATTGACGTAATCATAGTAGTATCTTGATACGCGCCTGTACTTGGTATCATTACAGTGGATGTTAGGTGTAGATCCACCATTGGAGTTTGTTTACATTTTGATGCCAGTGTGTAGTGAAGCTTGTTTAGCTATTCCTCGTCCTGCAGGGATGATACTTGTAAGAAACTTACTTTATTTGTCGCCATGGAGACGAGGATTAGTGATTTAAAAGTAGCTAAAACACTGCAGACTGGGGATGGACTTTAGCTGCTAGCTAGCTAGCCATGTCTTAAAGCACCTCTTCCTGAGAGGGTTTGAGTGTTATAACTTCACCTTTATCGTTAGTTTTTAAGCCAAAATGTGTCCACTCTCTCTTCTCTGTCTGCTTGTAAGTACTCCGTGATTGTGCGCTGCCGAACATGCTCCTCTGCTGATAAACCAGCAATGTCACGACGTGACGACAACGGGGCCGCGGGGGGGGTGGCGGTTCGGTACATTTTCAGAGGCGGTATAGTACCGAATATGATTCATTAGTATCGCGGTACTACACTAATACCAGAATACCGTACAACCCTAGTCCATCCAAACACACATTCACAAAAACATTCACACAAACGGCACGCCTGTCAGATGTCAACCCTCCAGTTTTCCCGGCAAACTCAGATATTTATAAATGTAAATGTAACAAAAAGTATAACCTACAATTTGCAATCTCCAATTAAGTGAAGTGAATTATATTTATATAGCGCTTTTCTCTAGTGACTCAAAGCGCTTTTACATAGTGAAACCAAATATCTAAGTTACATTTAAACCAGTGTGGGTGGCACTGGGAGCAGGTGGGTAAAGTGTCTTGCCCAAGGACACAACGGCAGTGACTAGGATGGCAGAAGCGGGGATCGAACCTGGAACCCTCAAGTTGCTGGCACGGCCACTCTACCAACTGAGCCATACCGCCCCAACAAACATGCATGTGCAAACTCCAACTGGGATTCAAACCCTCCACCACCTGACTGTACGGCCAACATGCCAATCACTAGGACACTGTGCTTATTTGAAAAAGAAAGCTAGATTTAAACGGAATGAAAAGAACATACAGTACTGCCTGGTAAAACAATTGTAATGTGTTCTTTGACACGGTTTGTGCCTCGTCGTCAATTGAAATGATTTAAAATTCAATTCAGTTCAATTTCCTTTATTTAACCAGGTGACTCATTGAGATTAATATCTCTTTTTCAAGAGCGACCTGACAAAGAGGGCGGCACAAACAAAGTTACAATGATAATTACAACAAGACAATACAACAGAACAACAGCAGTCATACCACAACAGGTCAAACATAATTTAAAACGATTAAGTAATATTTCAATTTACAACCAAAGCCCAAGAGAACTGGTTTCTCCATCTTTTAAAATGGACTTAAACTCCCCCAAAGTGATCAATTTTGGTAGCCTCAGATCTTTCTGGATTTCATTCCATGACCAGGGAGCAGCATAACTGAAGGCTTTTTTTTTTTTTTTACCAAGTTCTGTGTTGGCTCTAGGAACCAACATGTGGAGGACATCCTGTGAGCGTAGGCTGTAATGACTGGAGTCTCTACACACTGTCATGTCTGTGTGACCATGTTTTGTTTTAGTCATGTTTTGTTTTGTTTAGTTATTGGACTCTTTAGTTTCTGGCTTTTCACTCCCTTGTCTTGTTTCCATGGTTACTCATTAGTTTCACCTGTTCCACGTTTGGACTCATTGTGCACTCTTGTTTGTCACCATAGCAACCCATTAGTTTTCACCTGTCACGTCACGCACCTGTTTCACGTTTTGAGTCACGCACCTGTTTTCGTTAATCATGTCTGTAGTATTTAAGTTCATTGTTTTCAGTTTGTCTTCCTGGCGACATCCGGATACATACCCCTGTCACACTCTGTTTACCTCTGCGCACTTCATGCCCTGTCCAAGTAAGTTTTTTCGATTCGTGCCACAGTTCGCGAATTTTGTTCATGTCCTTAGTTTTTTGCCCACGTGCAAGTATTGGTTTCATTTGTGAAGTTTGTACTTCCGCCTTGTGCGCACCTTTAGTTTGTTCTTTTTGTTATAGTAAAATTAAATATGTCTTCACCTTCACGCCATGTCTGGTCCAAATCATTTGCACCACGGGAGAACAAACCTCACCATAGACCAAGTCCTGACACACACAAAGCAACACAGATAGGTGGGAACAAGTCCAAGAAGACATTTATATATAAAAATGTACTTTAATCCATGCTGAGCCCCCCAAAACAACACTATTTTAGCATTTAATGTGCCTTTTAAAATAAAAAAACAAACTTTCAGATGACAAACATTGTTTGAAAAACAATACAATAGAATGTAGTTTTATGCAGTGTCGCAATAATAAAGTACAGAGTGGACTTCTAACCTACAGTATCTCCTGTGAGCTGCTTCTCCGTCAAACATGCCTTCAGTAGCTTCTCCATATTTTCATGGATAAACATTCGCCGTTTGGATATTATTTTAACATTCTTGGACAGCGTTATCTACACAATCTGCTCTAGTAGTGTACATGCTTGCGGTGATACACTTCAATCAATCAATCAATCAATGTTTATTTATATAGCCCTAAATCACAAGTGTCTCAAAGGGCTGCACAAGCCACAACGACATCCTCGGTTCAGAGCCCACATAAGGGCAAGGAAAAACTCACAACCCAGTGGGATGTCAATGAGAATGACAATGAGAAACCTTGGAGAGGAACGCAGATGTGGGTGACCCCCCCCCCCCTCTAGGGGAGACCGGATGCAATGGATGTCGAGTGGGTCGAGCATAATATTGTGAAAGTCCAGTCCATAGTGGATCTAACATAATAGTAAGAGTCCAGTCCATAGTGGGGCCAGCAGGAGACCATCCCGAGCGGAGACGGGTCAGCAGCGCAGAGATGTTCCCAAGTGATGCACAGGCGAGCGGTCCACCCCGGGTCCCGACTCTGGACAGCCAGCACTTCATCCATGGCCACCGGACCTGTGCCCCCTCTTCCACAAGGGAGAGGGGGACAGAGCAGAAGAGAAAAGAAACGGCAGATCAACTGGTCTAAAAAGAGGGTCTATTTAAAGGCTAGAGTATACAAATTAGTTTTAAGAACTGTTTCACCAAGTCAACTAAACCCATGACTTATTTTGTTAAGTCAATGAAAATCAGCCACTTCTACTTTTCGGCACTGACCTTTACCATCACTTTCTTCCTTCCCGTGATTGTGAAAACAAAGTTATGTCAATCTGAAGGTATAAGATACAGTCGGTACCACTGTAATTTTGCCTCATCCTTCACTTTAAGCGTGAGTGAAGAATGCGCTACTGACCCTAAATGACCTGATAATGAGATGATACTGTATTATCTGTTCACAGACGGTACCTAGTGGTTGATTGTTCATTGTCCATTGTTCGTAGCTTTGTCCTCGGAGGTTGGAGGAGGTTAGCCTGTCTGGAGCGGAGGTGCCGTGTGGAGGATTTGGGGGTGAGTAGTTCTTTGAGGTAGATTTTATTAGTAGTAGTAATTTTAATGACTTGATGGGGTCCCTGGAACCCCATTTTGAAAATTCCTAGCGCCAACACTGATGGAGTATTGAGGCAAAACAGCAGCAAGCGCCCGTGGCCTGCGGGCCGGTTCTAATACTAATCAAATATCATTCCACACTCCATTCAGCTGTATAATCACTCGCCATACAGCAATAGATGACATCTGCCTATTACCTGACACCTGACATGTTAGCTACTTCTCTTTGTTTATAATGTTTACAATGTCTATTTTCTATTTCCTGCTGGATCTACTCTCTATTATCTACTCAGTGGCCTAGTGGTTAGAGTGTCCGCCCTGAGATCGGTAGGTTGTGAGTTCAAACCCCGGCCGAGTCATACCAAAGACTATAAAAATGGGACCCATTACCTCCCTGCTTGGCACTCAGCATCAAGTGTTGGAATTGGGGGTTAAATCACCAAAAATGATTCCCGGGAGCAGCCACCGCTGCTGCCCACTGATCCCCTCACCTCTCAGGGGGTGATCAAGGGTGATGGGTCAAATGCAGAGAATAATTTCGCCACACCTAGTGTGTGTGTGACAATCATTGTTACTTTAACTTTAACTTTAACTTATTTTATGCTGCTGCTGTCACATATACTGTATATACAGCAGTGACGTGCGGTGAGGTTGATGGCTGGTGAGGCACTGACTTCATCACAGTCAGATTTACAAACATATGAACCCTAAAGAGTATCTTATTCACCATTTGATTGGCAGCAGTTAACGGGTTATGTTTAAAAGCTCATACCAGCATTCTTCCCTGCTTGGCACTCAGCATTAAGGGTTGGAATTGGGGGTTAAATCAGCAAAAATTATTCCCGGGCGCGGCACCGCTGCTGCCCACTGCTCCCCTCACCTCCCAGGGGGTGAACAAGGAGATAGGTCAAATGCAGAGGACACATTTCACCACACCTAGTGTGTGTGTGACAATCATTGGTACTTTAACTTAACTTTAACTTTACACATACAAACTGGAGCACACAAAAAAAAACATTTGATTAAAAAAACTTTATTATAGTCTTACCTTTACTTATAAGTGCGGGAACAGTGGTGTTCGTGTTGGAGGAGTTGTGAATGAATGAAATATGAAATCCGTGCTGCAGTCTGCAGGTGTACCTAATGTTGTGTTCCTGCAGTCGTTCACGGCTCCTCCGGCGCGAGCAATGTTGTTTTTGCACTTTTTGGCTTCTTGTTAAGTGACTTTTTTTGGGTGGATTCGGTCTTGCACGTGGAGGGTTTGGGTGTGGGCTTTGGTTGGTGTGGCGCTCCCGTCGGGGGATGCATTCTGCGGCGGGGGTGCATTAACCGGCACCAGGAGGCGGGATTACTGCGAGCCTCACACAGTGCGTCTTCGCAGCAGTTTTATTAAACTCAGCACAAGAAATACGTTACACACATACTGTTGTTGACAAAATACACTGTGCATTATATACCTGAGCTAACTAAACTATGGAAATGTATAATATAATTCATATAGCAATACGGTCTCACTGCACAGCAGGCCAGCAGTTAGCCGAGTCCGCAATCCATGTTGAGGCACAACTGAGTGACGTGCCTCAACTGGCTGCTGATCACCGCACCGTCTCTTCTCAGTATTTGAACGGCAAATGTGAAAATTCAGCGATTTTGAATAAAAATAGACTAAAACTGGTGAAGTTAAATGAAAAATAACTTTATAGTATAATCACTGGATACATATAACAATTTGATAAAAAAAAATTATTTTTACATTTTTTTTCTTTCCATGATGGCAGGGCCGCACGTCACTGATATACTGTACATGTTTGTATATATTGCATATTGTATATATTGTATATATGTTATAGACATAATATAATATATCTGTATATATATTATTCTGTACACATATTATATATATATTCGTATATATGTTAGATTTTTATACCTGCATTGTCCTTTCCATCCTTACACTTTCCATCATTGTAACTGAGCTACCGTGTTGAACAATTTCCCTTGTGGATCATTAAAGGTTGTCTAAGTCTAAGTCTAAGTCTAATATCATCCCAGGGGCCATAGATAATTCAGATCCGGCCCGCAGCCTCGACTTTGACACCACGGTGCTGTAAGATATAATACATTATTTTTATTTTTCCTCTCCAACATCAAGCAATCTTTCAGAAAAAAAGAAGCATTTATCCCTCATGTTTGAGAAAAGTCGCTTTCCATCAAGTTGTGGAAAATGCATTGTGCAGTTGTTGTGCAAGCTTGCCAACACTCTCACACACACACACACACACGATACAAAAGAAACAGCAATTCAAGATGTTTTACAGTATAAAACATTTTCCCTGAAAGCGAGCGATGAATAAGAAGATGTCAGCGTGTTCCGCTGGCGATGCCCGAGTGAGAATTGAGGACATGAGCGGCTCCGCTGAACCTTCACGTCTTCTCCCAGCGTCTCTTAACAACATTGTGAGAATGAATAAAAGTGCAATCATATGAAAGCCACGTTCTCTGTGCAGGAACACCCAGGTCCGCGGCGTATCGATCAACGGCGCCGTTTAAACTAAACGCCGCTAACGCGCGCCGCGCTCCGGGGTCACGACTTTAACACAAAGAGTCCGCGCGGGCTGTCAGGTGGCGCCGTGAAGGAACTCGGGGCTCCTGAGTGGCGTTGGATATGCATAGCAGCTCGCGTAATTGTGTTCCGCATCAATCAATAAAGTCTTGACCCGAGAAATGAGCGCGGGCTCGCGCCGTCGTCGACACCTGCTGAGCGTTCCGGAATGGAAAATCAGCATGATGGCTGCCGGCGAGGGAGAGGAGAGGAAGGGGCGGTGTGGTGTGGTGTGGTGTGGTGTGGTGTTTAATCCACTGACTGACAAGACCGCAGATCATCTTATACGACTTCATTCCTGCACAACTTTTTATAGGGACTCACTTGGGCACTCGTTTCATTTAGCCCCCGCCGGCTAAGCGGCATTGTGCTAACATGCTAACAGCTGGATTCAAATAAAAAAACATCAAACATGCTTGCTTTACATTCAAAATCCGCTAATTCGATGCCAGGCCTTGAAACGCGACGTCAGCATTAAAGCAAAGTGAAATTCTCTTTTCCTGCGGGTTTAATACGCATCATTTCTAGAAATGTTATTGCTTTTATTGTTATTGTTCCTCTTTGTGTCAGGTCCATTAGCCCCCTGTTGTTTTACTGCCTCTCTTTCCTTCTACTCGCCTTTTAAAGCTTTCCGTCACTGTTAAACTTCTGACTCGCGGCGCTTGATTTACCGCTTAGAACGCCCGTGAACGTCGCCTGATGTTCGCCACGAGGACCGGACCTCCTCTAACCTCGGCCCAGAGATGGAAAAAGAAATTCCACTCGTCACAATTCTGCGGTAAACTTCCAGTCATTATTCCTTCCCGTTCTATTTTAATCACAGCAGTTCATTTCCATCCCGCCTCCGGGATGAAGTGAAGGATAATTCCAGTATTTTTAAACCGGAGCCGCATCTCGTCCCATATTCATGGCGCTTGGTGATTAATGGCGGGTAAGAACGAGTGGAAAGGACATACTGTGTACAACAGTGACGTGCGGTGAGGTTGATGGCTGGTGAGGCACTGACTTCATCACAGTCAGATTTACAAACATATGAACCCTAAAGAGTATCTTATTCACCATTTGATTGGCAGCAGTTAACGGGTTATGTTTAAAAGCTCATACCAGCATTCTTCCCTGCTTGGCACTCAGCATCAAGGGTTGGAATTGGGGGTTAAATCACCAAAAATTATTACTGCCCACTGCTCCCCTTACCTCCCAGGGGGTGATCAAGGGAATGGGTCAAATGCAGAGGACAAATTTCACCACACCTAGTGTGTGTGTGACAATCATTGGTACTTTAACTTAACTTTTAACTTTACACATGCAAACTGTAGCACACAAAAAAGCACATTTAATAAAAACAAACGTTATTATGGTCTTACGTTTACTTATAAATGAAGTCCATGCGCCGCTCCTTCTGAACAAAAGAATCGATAACTTGTTTATAGAAGTCTTCCTTATCTTTCTTCAGCTTTAAAAGTCTCTCTGTCTCGACGGAGATCTTCCTTTAAGTATTACCTCCTGCTTCGATTGAAAGTCCAGTTTAGAAAACTGTTTTATTTTAGATATGTAATCCTCCATTTTAAAAGTTCAGGCGAGAGGAAAAAATAAATCACTGCTAACTGTTGCTGCTTGTTGTCACTTCTTCTGCAGCCGAGTAGTCGCAAGAATGATCTCTGGGATCACTAGCACCCTCTACCACCAGGAGGCGGGATTACTGCGAGCCTCAGCCAGTGCGTCTTCGCAGCAGTTTTATGATTGCTCAGCACAAAAAATATGTTACACACATACAGTTGTTGACAAAATACACTGTACATTATATACCTCAGCTAACTAAACTATGGAAATGTATAATATAATTCATTCATTCACCGCAAGTCTCTTCTCAGTATTTGAACGGCAAATGTGAAAATTCAGCGATTTTGAATAAAAATAATCTAAAACTGGTGAAGTTAAATGGAAAATAACTTTATAGTATAATCACTGGATGCATATAACAATTTAATTATTTTTTTTTCTTTTTACATTTTTTTTTCTTTCCATGATGGCACGTGAGGCCCCGCCTCACCTGCCTCCCCTGACTGGTGTACAAGCTGATCATGACAGCATCGCCACGGTAACGAGGAACTGGAATAAGATGATTCTACCAAGCAGGGCGACTCTGTTTGCCAGAAATGAATGAGCGTCATTCCCTGTTGTGTGAACGCCAGGAAGAACACGGTTCAAGTATATGTGTAACCGGTGGTCTTTTCGGCTGCGTTGTGTGGATTGTTTGGCGCACGACCCACACCACGGATTGCTCAGCTGCACTTTACTGATAATACACAGAATACAATTGTTGTCAATAACTTTCTGCCATTGTCGAGTCCCAACACAAATATAATAACAAGAAAGTGAACTTAATTTCTTAACATGGCAATACATTTTCTGTCGTCGCATGGACGCCTACCTCTCCCGTTATCGTAGACAAAAGGGAAGTTGGAAGGCGTGTCCAAGGCATATAAAAAGACAGGTGTCACAGTAATGTTTGCAGTAGGAGGGACAACGAGACAATGGTTCCACATTGGCAAAACATCGAACAACATTCAGGTATTTGCATTGATTGGCAACACTAAAAAAATTGGCCCTAGTGTGTGAATGTGAGTGTGAATGTTGTCTGTCTATCTGTTGGCTCTGCGATGAGGTGGCGACTTGTCCAGGGTGTACCCCGCCTTCCGCCCGATTGTAGCTGAGATAGGCTCCAGCACGCCCGCGACCCCGAAGGGAATAAGCGGTAGAAAATGGATGGATGGATAACAATAATAAAACATTATAAAATACATTATTTACAAGACATAATTGACCCTGTTACATATGTAGTAACCTTCGTATCGGCTGAAAGAGGTGGTGCGCTACGACTGGGTATGGGTTGGCCTGGAAAGGCCCGGGACAAAGGTGGCATGCGGATCAGGGCATAGCCTATATATCACATATGGCAGCGAGGCTGGCAGTGGAGTTAGCGGCAGCATCAGCAGGGGCGGCTGCATCGACTTTATCCTGCTCTACCAGAATAGAATAGAATGGACTTTATAGTGATTATATTTGCATATAACGAGATTAAGGACTCCAATTTAAGGTGCGGTTGTGGGAACAAATATGGGATGAAAAATAAATTACACAAGAGGTAATAAAGATAAAACTAAGAATTGAAATAAACAGACTACTATCCAATAAAAATAATAAGCAATCCTGTACAATATACAAAACACTATACAAAATACTGTACAATATACAGAGCAAGACAAGAGTACCGGAGTAATAAATAACAATCAGTGTCGGATGTATTGCACTCGAAGGGTAATGTTGCACAGTAGGGTATTTGGGTAGGATATTGTATAGGGAGCAAATATATACCATGAGCAAATGCAACGAAATGTAGTTCTTATTTTATTTATATATATATATATATATATATATATATATATATATATATATATATATATATATATATATATATATATATATATATATATATATATATATATATATGTATGTATGTATGTTTATATATATATATATATATATATATATATATATATATATATATACGTATATATGTATGTATGTATATATATATATATATATATATATATATATATATATACATATATATATATATATATATATATATATATATATATATATATATATATATATATATATATATATATATATATATATAAAATCATGATTTTACTCCACAGATCAGCATCAATGCATAAATATAAATTTAAAAAAATACTTTTGTTCTCTAGATACATCTTCTTCGCGACAGACACATGCACATCTGTGCGAGTGTAACTGAAGCAAATCAACTTTTAGCCTAGTAGTCAGCACGCTGGTTTCTCACACCGGCGACCTGGGCTCGCGCCCCGCTCGGAGCAGTAGGAAAAAACAGCGCAGCTGAGAGAGAGAGTACACATTCGCTACACGAAGCAAAGCTCGGGGTTGAGAGCCATGACATACTTGCCAGCCTTGAGACCTCCGATTTCGGGAGGTGGGGGGGCATAGTTGTGGGCAGGGCGTGGTTGGGGGCGTGATTAAGAGGGGAGGAGAATATTTACAGCTGGAATTCACCAAGTCAAGTAGTTCATATATATATATATATATATATATATTTATTTATTTTATTTTATTTTTTAAATATGTATTTATTCATTTGATAAGGAAATCATAATACAGGTTCTGAAAAAACAGACACTTTTTTGGTTTGTCCCCCCCTCAAAAAAATTAATAAATTTAAAAAATAAAAAAATTTACAGAAAAATAGTAAATGTAAAATAATAGCACCTCCTCCCACCCTCCGTCCTACATTCCAGTCACAGTGGGTAGCAATGTACTACCTTCCTCTTCACCACAAGCAGATCACAATAACTGACTAAAAGGGGAAAAAAGTAACAACAAAAATAAAAATCGCAATCATACAGAGAAGTGTCACTGAATAAAAACAACAACAAAAAAAGAGTTGAGGTAAGTGGAAAGGTTCATTGTCAACAGTGAGTCTCACATTTATCCTATAGTGTCTTTAATTTAGCTATGTAGCTAATTATGCAGCCCCATGTCAAGTCAAATTGTTTGGACTGGTGTTACCATGAATTGATTACGTAAACAAGTTGAAAAACTCTTTCGGGTGTTACCATTTAGTGGTCAATTGTACGGAATATGTACTGAACTGTGCAATCTAGTAATAAAAGTTTCAATCAATCAATCAAAACCCCTCAGATTATATTCAATTTTCTCTAAATCTAAGAAAAACATGAGGTCCTTAAACCATAGGGAGGCCTTGGGCTAAACTGTGATTTCCACTCCAATAAAATCCTTTTATGAGCTATTAATGATGCAAAGGCGATACTTTCCCAAAAAGTCTGCTTAATTTTTTGATAGTTTGGTGGAATTCCAAAAATAGCCAATTCTGCACAAGGCGTCAATTTAAAATGTAATGCATCTGCAAGATGTTTAAAAATATTAATCCAGTAGGCTTTCAGACAGGGACAGGACCAGAACATGTGTGTCATGTTTGCAGGAGTCCATTGACATGTGTCTGCAATATTGGCATACATTCTGGAAAGTTTAGGGTTTCGTAAAATATATGCGATGGACAACCTTAAACTGTATTAGATTAAGCTTTGAACAAGATGTGCTATCATTTATTTGTATCAATGCAGATTTCCAGTCATCGTCATCCAAAACTTTGCCAAATTCTGCTTCTCAGTCTTTTCTAATTTTGTAAAAAGATGTCTCTTTAAAATGGGAAATTAGGATGTACATTTTTAGAAATGATGCCTTTCTGATTTGTGGGGATTTCCAAGAGTGAGTCTGTTACAGATGGAGGTGGACTACTAGGAAAAGAGCTGTTATTTGATTTAACAAAGTCACGGATTTGAAAATAACGAAATAGGTGAGGGTTGGGGGAGATGAAACTTTTCACGTAGTTGATTGAAGATAGCGAAGACATTGTTTATTTATTGTTTATATGTTGAGTAAAGTCATGATTTTTTTTTTTCAAACTGTGTTTTCCGGATGGGGGAGTGTTGAGGTTTTTGGGCATTGGGGTGTTGTTGAGGTTTCGGCCCTCCTTTACCTGTGGGGTAATGATGGCAGACTTCAAAGTTAAAGTTAAAGTACCACTGATAGTGGTGAAATTAACCTCTGCATTTGACCCATCTCCTTGTTCCACCCCCTGGGAGGTGAGGGGAGCAGTGAGCAGCAGCGGTGGCAGCGCCCGGGAATCATTTTGGTGATTTAACCCACCAATTCCAACCCTTGGTACTGAGTGCCAAGCAGGGAGGTAATGGGTCCCATTTTTTATAGTCTTTTGGTATGACTATAAAAGCTATAAGAGCTATTCTTTTCACACCAGGGTCTTAAGTGGCTCATCTTTGCCCGCGGCCAAACAATCAGAAGGTTTTAGCTTCAGGAAATATTTTTCCAGATCAAATCCAAACTTGAACCCATCATCTAAGCTGAAGTTTGAAGCGGTGTTTTGAAACTTGACAAAGAAAAGTTGACAAAGGTCAGCACTCCCAAACCCACCACAGAGGTCCATTGAGTGTTTCTCTTTAAAGGTCAGATATGTAAGTGTCGGCCGGCTGTCCCATCAACTGCGTGACATGTGAAGGCTGGCTGAGAGCTTTGAAACTAAAAGTAGACTTCCTGTCCTCGTCATGAAATCAATTATCGTCACACAAACATTTCCATCAGCATTTCCAAACACGCTACAAAGACTAATCTGATCTGCTTTCATGAGAGAAATAATGACAATTAATCAAATCAGTCCTTCTCCCTGTCTTACCGTACTGTGGAGACCCTGAGAGTCAAGTCAGTAATTGAGACCCATTAACACGTAACACCTAACAGACTGGCTCAATTACCACAATGGCTAATAAAATTATATTGGAGCGGGAGGAAGTGGAGGCGGTGGCTTCATTACGGGAACGCAGCTGCATTTTTTTTCCATGAGCGAGCCCTCGGCTTAAAATCAACTTAAAGAAAACTGCCCTTGCGAGCGGACGTCGGCCTCCGGCAATAGCTTTCTAGGGGCTTCTCCGTCAAATCCTATTTTAAAAGTCTTGCTTTTATTTAAGTGTTTCTGCTGCAAAAAATGCAGGACAAGAAGAGAAACTTTCCACATTCAGCAGATCCACCAGATCAGCTGTATTGAATAGAGCCTGCTGATTGTCCACAATTGACTCAGCAGAGGTTATGGCAGCACTTGCATGAAATGTGTATTTATTTCAAAAGTCAAATGATTTTTGAGGTGTTGAAACATATTTTACAACAAACTCATTGACCTTAAGGTAAGTGGGGGTGTTTGAATGGGGAGGGGTGGGCCTCAGGAAAGTAGTATTTGTTATGTTGTGGCGCCCCCTGTTGGACAGTTTATGCGCCGTCAATACACTCATACACACTTTTTGATTTGGAGGCCACATTGGGTTAAAGACAAGGCGTGAATAAAAAAAATAATTACTGGATATATTCTCTACAGGCCAAAAGTTTGGACACGCCTTCTCATTTCAATGCGTTTTCTTTATTTTCATGACTATTTACATTGTAGGTTGTCACTGAAGGCATCAAAACTATGACACCTGTGAAGTGAAAACCATTTCAGGTTATCTCTTGAAGCTCATCTAGAGAATGCCAAGAGTGTGCAAAGCAGTAATCAGAGCAAAGGGTGGCTATTTTGAAGAATATAAAACATGTTTTCATTTATATAAACTTTTTTTGTTAAGTACATAACTCCACATGTGTGCATTCATAGTTTTGATGTCTTCAGTGACAATCTACAATGTATATAGTCATGAAAATAAAGAAAACGCATTGAATGAGGTGTGTCAAACTTTTGGCCTGTACTATGTATATATATATATATATATATCCATCCATCCATCCATCCATTTTCTACCGCTTATTCCCTTTGGGGTCGCGGGGGGCGCTGGAGCCTATCTCTGCTACAATCGGGCGGAAGGTGGGGTACACCCTGGACAAGTCGCCACCTCATCGCAGGGCCAACACAGATAGACAGACAACATTCACACTCACATTCACACACTAGGGCCAGTTTAGTGTTGCCAATCAACTTATCCCCAGGTGCACTAACCCCTCTTCCACCGTGCTGCCTATATATATATATATATATATACATTAGGTCAGAAAAAACACAGAGGCTATATCATCCCTACAAGCCTGTTTTGCAGGTTTCCCTGCTCGCCAGGGGATTTTATTTGATAACATTTTATCGGTAGGATGGTGTTCCTGGGATTAAAGGCCTCACTTTTTCTCCTCCAAACATATTGCTGGTTATTGTGGCCAAACAGCTAAATTTTTGTTTCGTCTGACCACAGAACTTTCCTCCAGGGGGTCTTATCTTTGTCCATGTGATCAGCAGCAAACTATAGACGAGCCTTAAGGTGTCGCTTTTGAAACAAAGGCTTCCTTCTTGCATGGTAGCTTCTCAGTGACTGACTCTTGATCATCCAGACCAATTTTCTCTCAGCAGCAGGTGATAGCTTGCGCTTTCTTCCTGATCATGGCAGTGGCAAAACTGTGCCATGCACTTTATACTTACAAATAATTGTCTGCACAGTTGCTCTTGGGACCTTAAGCTGCTTTGAAATGGCTCCAAGTGACTAAAGTTGATTTGATTTGATTTCCTGACTTGTTCAAGTCAATGATTCGTTTTTTCAGATGTGTGCTGAGTTCCTTTGACTTTCCCATTGTCGCGTTTGTAACCGAGTCTAATGACTGCATCACATGAGCCCTATTTTAAATGGGCTCAGAGAACACAACAGATGTCGTCAATCACAATCACTCACATGAAGTTAATTTGATTTGATTGTAAATTTTCTACATCACCAAAATTAATAATGTATTTTGCTGTATATATACTTTTGACCCAGCAGATTTGGTCACATTTTCAGTAGACCCATAATAAATTCTTAAAAGAACCAAACTTAATGAATGTTTTTTGTGACCAACAAGTATGTGCTCCAATCACTCTATCACAAAAAAATAAGAGTTGTAGAAATTCAAAACTCAAGACAGCCATGACTATGTCCTTTACAAGTGTATGTAAACTTTTCACCACGACTGTATATACTAAAGCAGTCACCCACACACATGATCCTAGCACGTCATCTAGTGGCTCCATTATGTACAACAACTATCACCACAACTGTGATAATTCTTCTTTCATTAATGATAACCCAATATATTTTTTATTATTGATTACATGCGTTAACGCATTAACGTTGACAGCCCTAATGTATATAATCACACGCATATATAGCCTATATACACATACATGTGTACATATCATATTATTAATATAATATATATATATGAACAACAACACATATAGTAACTAACAGTTATTAACAACCCCCTCCCCACCACATCAGACCCTGACAACACAAAATTATGAAGTATAAATACTAAAACACTAATCATTATTTCAACTCTATACCTTGTTTACTTCCGTGACGACCTGCTTAAAGTTTTGTAATCAATCAGAAATATCAAACAGCTCAAATGTGCCAATCGCAAAGTATAGAGAGAGTGTTTTGCATATTACTCATCATGATTTGAGTGGATTTACAGTAAATATGTATACATTTAAATTATGTTATGGTGCTTCCACATTTTAATAATGCTCAGTAAGCATTGTGTGTTATGTGCGACCATGTGTGTTGACTTTCTGTGTTGTTTGGAGTTTAATCGCACCATTAGCCGTGAAAGGTTGTTTGCATTGGGTCATATAGATTGATGCTATGCTCAATATACTTCATTACAAAACACATGACCATTGACCAACATTACTTACATTATCCACAAGGTGGTGGTATGTTGGCAGTGATTAAACAGTAATGTTAATACAATTGGGCCAGACTTCATCTTAAACTTGGGATGTACAGACTGGAGATGCTGACGGGCCGTAGTTTGGACACCACTAATGTTGGGAATGCAAATTAATAATCGTTTACTGTTTTTTAAAAGCTATTTCCAAACAACATGAGACACAAATAAATTATTGGATTTACAATAAGGCAAAATATATATATATATATTTTAAAAATAGAGTCAGTACAAACTTTAATCGAAGTCTAATAATAAGTGAATTAGCATTGTTAAAGCTATAAGTAACGAAAGTGGTGAATTTTAACCAGTGGTGTGCCGTCAGGGCCAGCAAGGCCTTCTCTGCTGGCCTAACATGACCAGAAATCATGATCATAATTAAAGATAAAAGTACTTTTTAATTTGCTTTCCCTAAGTATCTAAAAGTATTCATATTCTTCATTGAGTGAACAGGTAGTTCTAGCTCAGAGTAATTTATGATTTAAAGAAAGGGGGTGGGATTAAATAAGTGTAAACTTCTTCTCACTCCTTTTCAAATATGTTAAAAAAAAAAAAAAAAAAAAAAAAAAAGTCCAATGCTCATTTGTTTTTGTTTTTTCTTTTCCATTGTTTTCATTTTGTTATAATGTCTGTTAAGGCTATAGTACTGTATTGGATCAGGTTTGCTCTTGTTTTTATGCATATTTGAAATAAAAATATATCAATCAATCAATCAATCAATATTCTCTTCATGTCATATGTAGAGGTTGCCCTCTAGTGGGTTCTTCAGACCACCACACACTGCCAGGAGAGCCAGGAATTCCGGGTATAACACTGTTTTATTTTCATATAATAGGGCAAAGTCTTTTGCTTTCCAGAAAACTGACTTTCTCTCCTGCGTCCACTCAGCAGCACCTCCAACTCCAACTACTCGTCTCATCACGGCTGCTGCTAATAAAGGCGACAGGTGATTAGATAACAAGGCCCACCTGTTGCTGTCTTCGAGGCCGGTCCTGGCAACACCCCGTTCCGCGGCAGGCCCGCGGGCCACGCCCCCCTCCACATCATATTATGCTCCTTCCAGCGCTGTTGTTTTTAGGTTATAGAGTTTTTATCCAATCAGAATTCAGTTCGCTTATGTTGCCATGCTGTACGAAATCTGCCCGAGGCCTTCAGAATCAACAATGAGGGCGTCCGTGCACTGTAAGTGAACGGACACAAACTTTGACCGACAGTTGCGATAGCCAATCAGATAACGAGTTGTTGTCAGTAAGGCTTTCTAGCTGGCCTAAGGCAGATATATATAGTGATGTTATGAGATAGGTAACATAAGAACTCCATTACCCAGCATTAGAGATGTCTGATAATATCGGCCGATAAATGCGTTAAAATGTAATATCGGAAATTATCGGTATCGTTTTTTTTATTATCAGTATCGTTTAAAAAAAAAAAAAAAAATGTTTTTATTTTTTTAATTTTTTTATTAAATCAACATAAAAAACACAAGATACACTTACAATTAGTGCACCAACCCAAAAAACCTTCCTCCCCCATTTACACTCATTCACACTCATTCACACAAAAGGGTTGTTTCTTTCTGTTATTAATATTGTGGTTCCTACATTATATATCAATATATATCAATACAGTCTGCAAGGGATACAGTCCGTAAGCACACATGATTGTGCGTGCTGCTGGTCCACTAATAGTACTAACCTTTAACAGTTAATTTTACTCACTTTCATTAATTACTAGTTTCTATGTAACTGTTTTTATATTGTTTTACTTTCTTTTTTATTCAAGAAAATGTTTTTAATTTATTTATATTATTTTATTTTATTAAAAAAAAATTTAAAGTACCTTATCTTCACCATACCTGGTTGTCCAAATTAGGCATAATAATGTGTTAATTCCACGACTGTATATATCGGTTGATATCGGTATCGGTAATTAAAGAGTTGGACAATATCGGAATATCAGATATCGGCAAAAAGCCATTATCGGACATCCCTACCCAGCATGCCACAGTAGTGAAGCACATGCAGCACTAGCCCAGTTTAGCCATGTTTTTGATGAGCACGCTGTGGAGTAAACTTTACACGCCTCGTCTGCATCTTTTATGATTAGACAAGACGACACCTATATTTGCAAGGCCATTTTCAAGAAGGACATTTAAAGAGAAACTATATCTGAGACCATGTCGGCCAACACCGGAAGAACGAATGGGTTCTACAAATTGTGAGTTCAGATATTGTATTTCTTTATTTTTTTCACGTTTAATATGTTTTTTGCAATTGTAATTTTGACAGTACCACATAAGATATGTTTTAATTGCTGATGCAAGTTAATTGATATTTAAATGCGCCAGAAAATAACCCGTTTTGTACAATGTTGAGGTGTTTCAATACAAAGCAGTGCGTAAATGTGTTCCGGTATAGTATTTATCCAGCAATGGTCATGTGATGACATCAATTAAGGTATTTTGAGAGGTAATAATTGGACACAGGTCATCACTGAAGGCCTAGGTGGGAAACGCATGGCCCGCCACTGTTAGGCGCATGCGGAAACAGATTGGGAAGCTCAGTCGATTTGGGTTCCCATTTTCACAGACTTGATCGCCCCCCTTCTTAACATACTTTATGTTTGTAGCTTTTTTCGGTGAGGATGGAAAATGCAGCTTTGAGCAACACGGGAACTGTTTATTCAACAACTCAGCACATGAACACTCATACTCGCCCCTAACCCCCTAACCCGATTCTTCAGGCTCCCGGCTCCTCTCTGCTGCTAAGACTTCTGGTTAATGTTGTTACACAACAATTATCAGCACAAAGTCCATCTTTATCACAGCTGCACTCGGGCGGAAGGCGGGGCACCACCTGGACAAGTCGCCACCTCATCACAGGGCCAACACAGATAGACAGACAACATTCACACTCACATTCACACACTAGGGACCATTTAGTGTTTCTCAGCAAACTCTGTATTTATTATGTTGTGGCGCGCCCTGTTGGGCAAAGTGTGTACTGTCAGTACACTGATTTCATTGTCATGTCGGGATGCATATGAATAGTATTATTGTGATATATAATATTACCACTTGAGGCACTTGTATATTATTGGATGTCCCTATAATACACATAGGCAAAAGTACATACATACATACATACATACATATATATATATATATATATATATATATATACACACACACATATATATATATATATATATATATATATATATATATATATATATATATATACCGTACATGTATATATATATATATATATATGTCACGACTTGGTCCTTGGGGTTGGTTTTTCCGGAAGGCAACGGAAAGTTGGCTCGGGCGAGACGGGAATGTGAGTACATATTTATTTTAATGATAACAAAAAAGAACAAACGAAAGGCGCGCACAATGGCGGAGGTAAAAAACTTGGCTAATGAAAACAAAACTTGCACGTGGACAAAAACTATGAACAATGAAACAAAAACTTACTTGGCATGGGACTGTGAACATGGCATTTAAGCAGAGTGACGATAAAGAGTGTGATGTTGCCAGAAAGACAGCCTGGCAACTCGAAGCTTAAATAATAGTGACATGATTAGTGAAAACAGGTGCGTGACTCAAAACGTGAAACAGGTGCGTGACGTGACAGGTGAAAACTAATGGGTAGTCATGGAAAAAAAAACAATGGAGCGTAAACAGAAACTAAAGAGTCCAATAACTAAACAAAACAAAACATGACTAAAACAAAACATGATTACACAGACCTGACAATATATACATATAATTACAAAACATATATTGACATTTTTCAAATTCATTATATAATATGAATAAATAATGTTGTTTTTCTCTGTAATTATATGTATGTATTTTTTTTTTTTTAGATGAATATAATTGTACATAATTGATTTAGTGTCTTGTTTTACATGTCCACACTTGTTGGACCCCCGGCATTTCGACACTGGTGTATCAAAAACAGAATACGGTGCAAAAGCTTTTGTATTTCAAGAGTTCAAAACAGATAGAGCAATTAGAGGCTCAGAGAGTTTTTGCGTGAACTACTATTTCACAATTTTTAATATACTTTAGAGGTGTATCAATGCGATATTATAGAAAAAAAAAAAAAAAAACAGTATCGGATGATATCGGCTTTCTTGTAAAATCTCTGATACAAGTGTACAGTTAACACCTAAATGTTCTCCAATAAGCACACACGATTGGTCTTTCCTTGTATTTTAATCATGTCATTTACAAAAAACAAACATGGTAGGAAAAGGGTACTAGGAGCTAGCAGATACACAACAAGTAAGCGCACAATAGCACACAAGCTAGACATACGTTATGTGTC
Source organism: Nerophis lumbriciformis (assembly GCF_033978685.3). Taxonomy (NCBI): domain Eukaryota; kingdom Metazoa; phylum Chordata; class Actinopteri; order Syngnathiformes; family Syngnathidae; genus Nerophis; species Nerophis lumbriciformis. The sequence goes on along the minus strand of NC_084566.2, from coordinate 26,344,260 downwards.
CTTAATTGAACAATCTTGCAGTCAAAAGCAGCACATTTGTTTATATGAACAAGTGTGAAATAATTATAGTTGCATACTATTGACATATACAGTCAGAAAGGCAGAAATGTATTAGAAAGTGTCCCGTAACAAACGTGTCCGCATGATTCAATGTACCACATCATGAGTTTAACTAAATGAACTATTGTGTTCACTAGGTGTTGCGAAAAAATTCCACTTCACTTTAGTTTATAGCCTATACACCAGGGGTCCTCAAGTACAAATCTTGAAGGTCCACAAATGTTTTTTGGAAACAGGCTGGGTCCGTTTATTATCGGTCAAGCTTATATAATAGCAGGAGGTAGGTAGTTTAACATTTTCTTAAAATTAACAAAAATAAAATAAATATCCAATAAAATACATGAAATATTTTCTTTGAAACAAAAATAAATAAGAACTTTGAAAAAATTTGTCCTCTGCATTTGACCCATCCCTTGATCACCCCCTGGGAGGTGAGGAGAGCAGTGGGCAGCAGTGGGCAGCAGTGGGCAGCAGTGGGCAGCAGCGGCGCTGCGCCCGGGAATCATTTTTGGTGATTTAACCCCCAATTCCAACCCTTGATGTGAGTGCCAAGCAGGGAAGAATGCTGGTATGAGCTTTTAAACATAACCCGTTAACTGCTGCCAATCAAATGGTGAATAAGATACTCTTTAGGGTTCATATGTTTGTAAATCTGACTGTGTTGAAGTCAGTGCCTCACCAGCCATTAACCTCACCGCACGTTACTGCTCTGTTGCTATTTGTTGTTGTGTCATAGATTTAACAAAAATCTTGCTTGATGTTTCATATGGCTTTTTCAGCCTCGTGATTTCTTTTTTTCTTAGCTCTGAATCATGAGGAAATGTCTCTTCAAATTCGCGGTGCTCTTTCAGATAGTGACGTTTCAGATTTTCACTTTTCACCAGAGCAACAGTAGTGTTGCATAGTAGACACATTGGTCTGGTACTTGCAGTAGGTAGGATGAAAACATATTGCTCTGTCCATTCTTCCTTGAAACGTCGGTTTTCCCTGTCCACCTTTCTTTTACCAGCCTGAGCCAACTTGGAGCATGCCATTGTGATTTGATTCACATTCAGTGACTGACAAGTGAACAGTTAGCGACGTAGCGATACGACACAACTGTGTGCCTGCAGCGAAAGGTTCCATGCACTGTGCACATGACCCAGGTGGTAACAGCCTATCAGCGCGTCGTTGTGAAAGAGATGACAACCCATACCCCGGAATTAGCCAATCAGAGTGGCGTTCTCTCGCTCTCACTCCGTCTCTCTCTCTTTCTCTCTCTGAGAGAGAGAGAGAGAGAGAGAGAGAGAGAGAGAGAGAGAGAGAGAGAGAGAGAGAGAGAGAGAGAGAGAGAGACGGAGTGAGTGAGACACGAGAAGTGTAAACGAAACGTGGAGATATTTGACTAAAAACAACAAAGAACGTTGACTTGCGCTAGCGATAACTCACAGATAAATACAATTATCATATTTTTTTATAATAATTATAATTATAATAGTAAAAAAAACTTTTTTTTTTTTTTTTTTTTTTTTTTTTTTTTTTACTATAATTCGTGCTGGGTCCGGACGGACACGTCGCTGGGTCCGGACATGGACCGCGGTCCGCCTGTTGAGGATCGCTGCTATACACCATACCAAATTAAGCTTTTCAATCTGGCCTGCCAGACATTCCCAAATATTTTTTTTTAGATCTTTAAGATCAAAACTGGAGCTGCCATTATGGTGTCAGGGACAGACGCGGGAGGAGATTTTTACAACAAAGTTCTAAAGATTAGTGATATATCAGATATAACAGATTGTAGGTGGCGGTTTTTTTACCCTTTGCGTTCATATTTTGCTGTGTTTGTTGCATTTTTGTTGCATTTTGCTTGATTGTAAAATATGTCAATCGAGAGGGGGTGTAACGTTCATTAGTTGTCAATATTCAGTGTTTTATCATTCATAGTTAATATTGTAAATCCCACTGTGGAGGTTGCCCCCCAGGGGGTTCTTCGGACCACCAAGCACCGACATGAGAGCCCGGTTCAGGTCAAAATAATTGTCCAGGCCTGCTATTCACCATATGTCTGTCATAAGGTTAGTGTTTTTCATACACATAATTGTTTTTGTTTTTTTTAATTATCTTACTTGATCAAGCCTTCTCAAACATTCCACAGTACAAAATAATATAAGTATGTATGATTTGTGCTGATAAACCATCAGATTAATATGTATATCAGCCAATACTCAAGGCTCTATATCGGTATCACATCAGAAGTGAAGAAATTGGGACTAGGAATGTATTCCCAGGACTGATATTTTTTTAGACTGGTTCCTGACTGGGTCGGTACATAAAGACCGTTAAGATTCTGGGCAAATGTTACGGCTATCTGTATTTTTTATTTGTTTTTTTATCCACCTGACCTAAATATGTGGGCTCTATCGATAACCTCACTAACAACTTTAACGATGCCCTGCGCAACGCCATTGATAGTATAAGCAAAAAAGACCCCTAAAAGGCGTACCGTACCCCCTGGTTCATAGAAGAAGCCAGAACTCTTAAACTATCATGTAAAAAGCTGGAATACAAATGGTGTGCGACTAAACTTGAGTTTTTCCATCAAGCATGGAGTGATAGCTTAATAATTCTGCAAAGACTCCTCCCACCCCCACCAAGGACTGTTTTCACTGCTGGACTCGAGAAAGAGGTTCCGCAGCCTCCAAAGGAGAACCTCCAGGTTCTGTAACAGCTTCTTCCCCCAAGCCGTAAGACTCTTGAACGCATCATAATTAAATTATCCCCTCAACTCCCCTCAAAATGGATTAACTAGCTGGAATAAAAAAAGACAATATAACATGCATCCATAAACGTGGACGCATGTGAAAAAGTGCAATATATTTATCTGTACAGTAATCTATTTTTATATATATATATATATATATATATATATATATATATATATATATATATATATATATATATATATATATATATATATATATGCACCTTATTGCTTTTTTTATCCTGCACTACCATGAGCTTATGTAACGAAATTTCGTTCTTATCTGTGCTGTAAAGTTCAAATTTGAATGCCAATAAAAAAGAAGTCTAAGTCTAAGTCTAAGTCTAAGTCTAAGTCTAAGTCCAAGTCTAATTAATAAACACGCTCTTACTTTGGCTAAAACTAATTACTACTCCAATTTCATCTGCCTCAATAAAAATGATCCTAAATATTTGTTTAATACAGTAGCATCACTAACCCAACAAGGACTTTATGCAATTCTTTAGTAAGAAAATTGAGCACATTAGAAAAGAGATTAAAGATAACGAGTCTATAAACGCAGACACGAATGTATGCACGACGGATATTTTGCTCTGTAAAATCTCTCTTTTTGAAGAAATAACATTGCAGAAACTCATGTGACTCGTAAATGGGACAAAACAAACAACATGTTTACTTGATCCACCTCTTGGGAAATTTACCAAGGATCTGTTTGTAATCAGTGCTAAATATTAGCAACTTATCACTTTCCTCTGGTACTGTTCCTCTAGCATTCGTCCTCTGCTCAAAAAACTTAACCTTGATTCTGACCTCCTGGAAAACTACAGGCCGGTGTGTCACTTTGCTTTTATCTCGAAAATCCTTGAAAATTGTTTTGCACAGCAGCTAAAACACTTAAAGTTTAACAATCTCTGTGAACCCTTTCAGTCCGGTTTTGAAGGCAAATCACTCAACTGAGACAACACTCGCAAAAGTGACTAATGATCTATTGCGAACTATTGATGCTGATGCGTCATCCATGTTGCTGCTACTTGATCTCAGCGCAGCTTTCGATACCGTCGATCATAACATGCATCAAAACACGTAGTGGTATGTCAGATTTAGCCTTTTCCTGGTTTAACTCCTATCTTACTGACAGGATGCAGTGCGTCTCCCATAACAATCGACCTCGGAATATGTTGAGGTAACGTGTGGGGTTCCACAAGGTTCGGTTCTTGGTCCTGCACTGTTTAGCATCTATAAGCTAATTACGGTGTTAGCTGATGACACCCAACTCTACATGCCCTTAAAGCTGACCAACACGTCAGATCAGAGCCGGCCCAAGGCATAAGCGTACTAAGCGCTTGCTCAGGGCCCCGCGGCCACCAGGGGGCCCCCAAAAGCAATTAACAAAAAATTCTTATTTTTTATTTTTTGCATGTACGAGTCTGACTGATGATTTCTAAATGATCAAAGATATATTATTTTACAAAAACACAATTTTAGGTCAACAGAGTGCTGCTGCTGATCTAGGCCTAGTGATTCTTCCTGCCTCTCTTTAAATGTAAAGCTGCCTCTGCTGCACCTGTGACGTTTGCCGCCCGCCGTGCAATGCCATTGCGCACTGGGCATCAAAAGCGCAGATAGAGGCAAAACAATGTCACAAAAAAGGACATATCCTTCAGGTGCAGAAAAAAGGAAGAAGAAGAAAGTGGAAGAGGAGAAAAAATGCCATGATAAAGGTATGTTTGCATGACTTGGTAATAAAAAGTTCATCAAAGAGATTTGTAGCTGTAATTAGCTTTAGCTAGGTGACATTAGCTAGCTAGCGCGGTGCTAGCAATATGTTTTTAGCATCAGGTTACTAGTGAGATATGTTGTTTGCACAAATTGTTTGCAGCAGAGCACGGTAATGTATGTGAGTAAAATAAACATTATTTTTTACATCAACTCATAAGTCATGTGAAACTTCCCCAGGAGCATTGTTAAAATACTTTGGAGGCACAGAATCAGCCCAGAGCCAGTCCACATCCTCAGGCTCAACTGTGAGTGATGAATCAGGTGAGGAAAAGACTGTCACCGTACAGTATACAATTAATTTCTTAGTATAAACATTACACCTGAAGGGAAATTAATATAGTCAAAGTATCTCATTAATATGTGTGCCTATATGTATGTATTTCATCTTAGGTCCATCTCAATCCTCTACAGTGCTCTCTCACACACCTCCATCCTCTGTGCCCACTGTCCCCTCCATGTCTGAAACCACAGCTGATTTATCTAGTAAGTGAACTGCAAAACACCCTTTATAATTGCTCATTGTACTGCAGAACATTCTGAGATTAATAATTATGTCCAACAGTGCAATTTAATGACCTTATAGGTCCTTCTTTTTTAGTCATTGTCTTTCTTTGGTCACTTCCTCGGCAACTTCCACCACAACGTCCCCTTCACACCATGGACCATCATCAGCTCCGCCAGTTGACCCAGCTGAGTGGCCTTCTTTCCTCTCAGATTCAGACAGGACAGAGCAGGTGATCAGAGGACCACTGTCTATTAAGGAGAACTTTTCATTCCCCAAACGGCATGATGGCCGAAGTTTTCATTATCATTATACCTACAGACAGCTCGTCAATGGGGAAAAAGTCAAGCGTAGCTGGCTGACTTATTCAAGAAGTAAAGATGCAGTCCATTGCTTTTGCTGCAAATTATTTTCCAAAAAGTCCTTAAAAGTGGCAGCCGAGGGACAGCGGGATTGGGTCAACATAGGTGCACCGCTGAAACAGCATGAAAACAGTGAAGATCATTGTAGCAACATGGTGAAATGGAAGGAATTTGCCTTGCGTCTTTCAAAGGGGAAAACTATTGATGAATTTAACTTCAGTAGACTGCGCTCTCTTTGTACAAAGTAAACATTAAATATGAACAATTAACTAAAAATATAAACTAGTAATTAAAGACTAATATGTACAAGACTGATGAGACAAGATGACACTTTTACTGTAAATACATAGCTTTATCACTTGGACTGTTCAACCCCAGGCCACTCTTGTAGCTGAATGTTTTCTACATTTTAAGATTAGGAACCATATGTGGCACTCTGGACATCATTCGTTCATTCATTGGTATTATTTATGTTCTTAACTGGGCCACCCCCATATCTTTATAAATGACATGTCATTTGTAAAGACATGCCAGGCTGACAATAGGATAATGTAAACAACACTGCCAGAGCCGCAATGAGTTTATAGTAGGTGTGTGAATGATCAACAATCAATATTATTGGCAGAAATAGAGGGCCCCAAAATCAAATTTTGCTTAGGGCCCCATGGAGGCTTGGGCCGGCACTGCGTCAGATTGTAGTCACCTAGAGGTGTGTCTAAATGAAATTAAACAATGGATGTCCAGCAACTTTTTGCATCTTGACGCTAAGAAAACAAAAATGTTGATTATCGGTTCTGCTAGACATCGGCACTTATTTAATAAATCCACCTTAACATTTGACAAGAAAACAATTACACAAAGCGACTAGGTAAAGAATCTCGGTATTATCTTCGACCCAACTCTCTAATTTGAGTCAAACATTAAGAGTGTTGCTAAAACAGCCTTCTTTCATCTCCGTAAAATCACAAAAATGTGTTCCTTTTTGTCCACCACTAGCACTGAGATCATTATTCATGCGTTTGTTACGTCTCGTCTCGATTATTGTAATGTATTATTTTCGGGTATATTTAAACAATAAACAATGAACATGTGTAGGTGGGCAAATTGTATTTAACCTGCTCATAATTCGGATTAGAATGTTACATGGACCCAGAAAGAAATATCCGATTACGACGTGCATTTTCGTGCATCATACTTTAAATCAGAATACTTTATTTTGACATGCGCAGCTTTTGCCAGAAACGAAAGTAGAAGAAGAAGAAGCAGTGACTTGCGCTGTAAACAAACATAGCTCTGTGCATTTTTTGCTTGTCAGACGTTGTCACGTTATATATTTATCAATTTTTCCTTCTGTTTGCTACTTTTGTTTTACCTCTCCTTTTAAAATGGAACTGTTCTGTGCCCTCCATGTTGTGAAATGTACAGGTTGCCCGAGTTTCTGTTGTCGCAGATGTTAAGACATTTAGCAGTTAGCACTTGGAGTAGCTGTAAGGTCGTAAATAAAACAGCTTGTTGAGACAACAACTGGATCCCTCCTTTTATTGACACTCCAGATGAGGGGTCCCCAAACTACGGCCCAAGGGCCGAAAACGGCCTGTCAGCGTCCAAAATCCGGCCTGCGGGAAGTGCCAAATTTTTATTTTTTTTATTTTATTTTTTTTAGAGCTGTCCTTTCTAAACCATTTTCTACCCCTTGTTAGTTACTCTTGGTGTCTCCTAGGCACTCTGGCAAATCCTATTGTCTAAAAATGCATTTTACCATCGATAAAATCGCACTCGTGCCGCAGTGTCGGACGAGCACGCGGCAAGTGAGCGCCTTTTCAGCCAATTAGTGCGCGAGGAATATATATACATACATATATATATATATATATATATATATATATATATATATATATATATATATATACTGTGTATATATATATATATATATATATATATATATATATATATATATATATATATACAGTATATATATATATATATATATATATATATATATATATATATATATATATATATATATATATATATATATATAATATATATATATATATATATATATATATATATACACAGCCCGGCCCCCGGCCAATTTTTTTAACCCAATGCGGCCCCCCCGAGTCAAAACGTTTGGGGACCCCTGCTCCAGACCATCCTTTTGTTTTTGCTAGTCTCGTTTTTAGAGCAACAAACTCAACAGCATATAACGCTACCTCTGTACATGTTGAATGGGGGGAGATAGCAGAACGACAATTGCTTCATTCCAAGACTATCACATTTAGTCGCCACTGCACCATCAAAGTATAGCTGACGTCACAGACATGAGCAGTAAGGATGATTTAGACCCGAATATCAGAAGTATTGAAAAGTGTGATCGGGTCAGAATATTCCAAATTTCGTGTTTTACATGAAGCATTTTTATTCTGGTTAGGCTTTGAATCTGATGAAGTGTGTCCATGGACAAATTAGTATCGGGATGCCGATATTATCGGCCGATTAATGCTTTAAAATGTAATATCGGAAATTATCGGTATCGGTTTCAAAAAGTAACATTTATGACTTTTTAAAACGCCGCTGTACGGAGTGGTACACGGACGTAGGGAGAAGTACAGAGTGCCAATAAACCTTAAAGGAACTGCCTTTGCGTGCCGGCCCAATCACATAATATCTACGGCTTTTCACATACACAAGTGAATGCAACTCATACTTGGTCAACAGCCATACAGGTCACACTGAGGGTGGCCGTATAAACCACTTTAACACTGTTAAAAATATGCGCCACACTGGGAACCCACACCAAACAAGAATGACAAACACATTTCGGGAGAACATTCGCACCGTAACACAACATAAACACAACAGAACAAATACCCAGAACCAATTGCAGCACTAACTCTTGCGGGACGCTACAATATACACCCCTGCTACACCCTACCCCGCCCCCAACCCTTGCCCACCTCAACCTCCTTATGCTCTCTAAGAGAGAACATGTCCCAAATTCCAAGCTGCTGTTTTGAGGCATGTTTAAAAAAAATAATGCACTTTGTGACTTCAATAATAAATATGGCAGTTCCATGTTGGCATTTTTTTCCATAACTTGAGTGGATTTATTTTGGAAAACCTTGTTACATTGTTTAATGCATCTAGCGGGGCATCACAACAAAATTAGGCATAATAATGTGTTAATTCCACGGCTGTATGTATCGATATGGGTTGATATCGGAATCGGTAATTAAGAGTTGGACAATATCGGAATATCGGCAAAAAAGCCATTATCGGACATCTCTATAAATTAGCTAATGTTTTTCAGTGCTTTACTCATCATTTATAGTTATATTATTTTCTATGTATTTATACTTCTTTAAAATTACACTTATTACATACTTATCAATTTTCAAAACTTGTTAGCACTTTATCTTCTTTGGTTTCTTTAATATTCCTTCATTACTGCATACATTACTCATTTAACAAGTCCTACAATGTACTTGCCCTGTTAAAAAAAAAAAAACTATAAACACAGTAATAAAAACATGAATTAGTTGTAAACATGTGGGTGAATTATCAGAACAGACATGGCTATACTTCATCTTGCTCCTTTTCAGGCATGTTGACATGTGCAAGTGTAAACTTTGTAAACATGTCTGCAACAAATCAAACATGACCAAAGGATCCTCTAATTGGCGAGTAGCGAGTGCCAAAACGTAAAAGAAAAAGTCCGTCATTTTTACAGTTTGTGCTCGTCCACGCCCTGTTTACTCACTAACCGTCCCTGACTGCACACCCGGCCTTCAATCTTCATCATCTCATGTGGTTTCAGTCACGCTCCTCGCCAGCGACTGGCGCGACCAACCAGACGAGGCCGCGGCGGCGAAGGCTTTAAATTAGAAAGCCTTCTCCTGGCAGAGTATTATTAAAGCCTCATTCGGTTCTTTTATCCGCTGAAATAGATCCCACTCGGAGTTTGTTTGCGTCTGATTCACAAGCGAGGATTAGTTTTGTTTATCGCAGGGGTCACGGCGAGGTCACGGGCTGTCAGGCAGAATTAAACACACAACGTCTTCATCTCCTCTCGATCCACGCGTCTACTGCACAGACGCACGGCTTTATAAACATGATACGTTGTATGGATTGGGTAATGGGGTCAAGGTGCGGCATTGGGGCTTTTTGCCATGATCTTTTTTAAAGCTTTTAAGCACAATTATAAGGGAGAAATACTAAAAAGGTGTAAAGTATGTGAAAAGGTATATATTGATGCTGACAAAACAAATGTATTCAACTATGGACTGTACTCTCACAATATTATGTTAGACCCACTCGACATCCATTGCATTCGGTCTCCCCTAGGGGGGGGGTTACCCACATATGCGGTCCTCTCCAAGGTTTCTCATAGTCATTCACATCGACGTCCCACTGGGGTGAGTTTTTCCTTGCCCTTATGTGGGCTCTGTACCGAGGATGTCGTTGTGGCTTGTGCAGCCCTTTGAGACACTTGTGATTTAGGGCTATATAAATAAACATTGATTGATTGATTGAACCGTTCTTTTACACAATGTTTCTCAAATAGTGGGTCAGGACCGCAGGTGGCAGTGATGTGTCATATAGCAGTAGTCCCCAATCTTTTTGTAACTGTGGACCGGTCAACGCTTGAAAATGTGTCCCACGGACCGGGGGGTGTATGTTTTTTGTTTTTTTTGTTTTTGTTTTTTTTGGTCATAAAAAAATACAATCATTTATGCTTACGGACTGTATCCCTGCAGACTGTATTGATCTATATTGATATTTAATGTAGGAACCAGAAATATTAATAACAGAAAAAAACAACCCGTTTGTGCGAATGAGTGTGAATGGGGGAGGGAAGTTTTTTGTGTTAGTGCACTAAGTGTATCTTGTGTTTTTTATGATGATTTAATAAAATAATTAAAAACAATTTTTTTTATTTTTTTTATTTTTTTTATTTCTTGTGCGGCCCGGTACCAATCGATCCACGGACCGGTACTGGTTGGGGACCACTGTCATATAAGGATCACGAGTAACAAGGGAGATTTTTATTATTAGTATCTATACTAGGGTTGTCTCGATACCAATATTTTGGCACCGGTACCGGTACCAAAATGTATTTCGATACTTTTCTAAATAAAGGGCACCACAAAAAAATGGCATAATTGGCTGTATTTAAAAAAAAATTCTTACGGTACATCAAACAACTGTTTCTTTTTGCAATCAAATAACTATTGTGTCCTTAAATAAAACAGTGAACACACTAGACAACTTGTCTTTTAGTAGTAATTAAGCAAACAAAGGCTCATAATTTAGCTGCTGACGTATGCAGTAACATATTGTGTCATTCCCCATTCTATTATTTTGTCAAAAATTATAAAGAACAAGCTGTGAAAATGTATTATTATTTTCTACTTGTTCATTTACTGTTAATATCTGCTTATTTTACGTTTCAACATGTTCATTTTTTTTTTTTTTTTTCAGTTCATTTATTTATTTATTTCAGGCAATGACAAAGAAGTGCAAGTTGACAAAACATAATAATATAACTCAATATAGTGCATTATTGTCCAGTTTTGCCTGAAAGGGAGTGGGAAGAAGATAATTTATTTAATCCCACCCCCAGTTCTCCATTCAGTGATTATTCACATGAGTTTCACTCTTACTTTGTTCAAGGATTATAATACAGATGTTGTATCATAGTGGCATTACCACAGGTAACAATAATTATTACACTGTAACAATAATTTGTATCAACAATGTAGGAATAATGAATATACCAGTGACGTGCGGTGAGGTTGATGGCTGGTGAGGCACTGACTTCATCACAGTCAGATTTACAAACATATGAACCCTAAAGAGTATCTTATTCACCATTTGATTGGCAGCAGTTAACGGGTTATGTTTAAAAGCTCATACCAGCATTCTTCCCTGCTTGGCACTCAGCATCAAGGGTTGGAATTGGGGGTTAAATCAACAAAAAATTATTCCCAGGCGCGGCGCCGCTGCTGCCCACTGCTCCCCTCACCTCCCAGGGGGTGAACAAGGGGATGGGTCAAATGCAGAGGACAAATTTCATTACACCTAGTGTGTGTGTGACAATCATTGGTACTTTAACTTAACTTTAACTTTACACATACAAACTGTAGCACACAAAAAAGCACATTTAATAAAAAAAACGTTATTATGGTCTTACCTTTACTTAGAAATTAAGTCCATGCGCCGCAACTAAAGCCCTCACTTAAACTTTCCACGTGCAAGATTGAATCTATTTAAAAAAGTGTAACCGAGGGTTTATAAATGTCGCCTATACTGTATGAAACTACAAAATAACAAACACGGAGGCGCCAGTTTACACGAGGACCACTTTATTTACGTTCTTTCAAAAACCTCCGCAACGTGACATCACTTCCGCTCTTAGCGCCTTCAAAATAAGAGCTCAAGGCATATACTGTATAACAGCGCATAACAGGAACCTAACATCACAAAGAGGAACGCCCATGAAAATAGGTTACAAAAGTTATTTAATAAGAAGCCAAAAAGCGCAAAAACAATAATGTTCGTGTTGGAGGAGTTGTGAATTAAGTACACCTGCAGTCATTCACAACTCTTCCAACACCAACATTAATGTTTTTGCACTTTTTGGCTTCTTATGAAATAATTTTTTTAAATAGATTCAATCTTGCACGTGGAAAGTTTAAGTGTGGGCTTTAGTTGATATAACAATTCTACGGCGGGGGTGCAGGAGGCGAGCCTCACACAGTGCGTCTTTTGCAGCCGTTTTATGATCGCTCAGCACAAGAAATACTTTACACACATACAGTTGTTGACAAAATACACTGTACATTATATACCTCAGCTAACTAAACTATGGAAATGTATAATATAGTTCATATAGCAATACAGTCTCACTGCACAGCAGGCCAGCAGTTAGCCGAGTCATTGCGCAATCCATGTTGCGGCACTGAGTGACGTGCCTCAACTGGCTGCTGTTCACCGCACCGTCTCTTCTCAGTATTTGAACGGCAAATGTGAAAATTCAGCGATTTTGAATAAAAATAATCTAAAACTGGTGAAGTTAAATGGAAAATAACTTTATAGTATAATCACTGGATACATATAACAATTAAATTTGTTTTTGTTCTTTTTACATTTTTTTTCTTTCCATGATGGCAGGTGAGGCGGTGCCTCACCTGCCTCTAGTGACTGCACGTCACTGGAATATACCAACAATGGTAATAGACAACATAGCAATAATGGTAAGGAATAATGGTAAGGAAACATTGAGCACATGTTAACACTTTGAGACAGAGCATAGCAGCAGGTTCTATCTACACTTCTGTTAAAATGTAATAAACACATATTTTTTTGTTGTTTGGATACTTTACATTTGTTTTGGGTTATACCACAAATTTAAGTATCGATCCAATACCAAGTCGTTACAGGATCATAATTTAAGTTCTCATGTGTCCAGGCATGTATTTCCTGAGTTTATGAATATAATATGAATTTATAAGAAAACAGATTTTGTGACGATAAAAAATGTTGATGTAATCATAGTAGTATCGACCAAATACGCTCTTGTACATGGTATCATTACAGTGGATGTTAGGTGTAGATCCACCCATGGCATTTGTTTACATTGTGACGCCGGTGAGCTATCGTATCTTCCTGCGGTGTGTAGTGAAGCATGTTTAGCTATTCCTCGTCCAGCAGGGATGATACTTGTAAGAAACTTACTTTATTTGTCGCCCGGCGAGAATTTGTGATTTAGAAGTAGCTAAAACACTGCCGATTGCGGATGGACATTAGCCACTAACTCCCTAGCCATGTTTTAAAGCACCTCTTCTGAGGGCGTTTCAGTCTTATAACTTCCCCTTTATTGTTAGTTTTTAAACCAAAATGTGTCCATTCTCCCTTTTCTGTCTACACACTGTGTCTGCTTGTAAGTACTCCGTGATTGTGCGCTGCCGAACATGCTCCTCTGCTCATAAAACCAGCAATGTCGCGACGTGATGACGACGCGCCGTCATGCCTGTAAAAAAAAAATATGGCAAACCGGTACTTTTCAAACAGAGTATAGTACTGTTTTTGATTCATTAGTACCGCAATACTATACTAGTACCGGTATAACGTACAAGCCTAATATACTCTCTGGTATTCATCTTATAACGATGGAACGGACTGGAGAGCCTAAATAGTTAGGAGGAAATGAGCATCAGGTGTGCGTCTACTTTTGTATTCTTCTTCTTTCTATCCTCTCCTGCTCCGGTCCAGCTGCGCTAAATACTAAATATATCCAAACATTTAATCAAATCAAATACAATAATGGCAACAAGAGAAGAAAACACACATTTATTTTTTAAAGTAAATCTGCAATGCCTCAGACTGGAAGTCTCTGCAGAAAGTGGTGAGGACGGCGGAAAAGATCATCAGGACTCCTCTTCCTCCTATAAGGGAGATCGCAAAAAGCCGCTGCCTGACCAGGGCTCAGAAAATCTGTAGAGACTCCTCCCACCCCCACCAAGGACTGTTTTCACTGCTGGACTCTGGAAAGAGGTTCCGCAGCCTCTGTGGCGGAACCTCCAGGTTCTGTAACAGCTTCTTCCCTCAGACCATAAGACTCTTCATAATAATCCCCTCAATTCCCCCCAAAAACAGATTAATTCGCTGGTGTCATGATCCGTGGCCCGGATCATGTTTTTTTTATATTCTGTTAAGTTTTGGACTCCGTTAGTTCCTGTTTTTGTGCACCCTTGTTTGTTTTTAGTTACCATGGGTGCTTATTTTTTCCCCCTGTCTCTGATTGGTGCTCGGGACTCTCACCTGTTTCCCGAGCACTAATCAGAAGGACTATTTAATTCTGCCTTGGCCGGTCAGTCGGCCTGGCTTCATTGTTTGCTTCATGCAACAGTTAAAGGGGAACATTATCACAATTTCAGAATGGTTAAAACCATTAAAAATCAGTTCCCAGTGGCTTATTATATTTTTCGAAGTTTTTTTCAAAATTTTACCCATCACGCAATATCCCTAAAAAAAAGCTTCAAAGTGCCTGATTTTAACCATCGTTATAAACACCAGTCCATTTTCCTGTGACGTCACACAGTGATGCCAACTCAAACAAACATGGCGGAAAGAACAGCAAGATATAGCGACATTAGCTCGGATTCAGACTCGGATTTCAGCGGATTAAGCGATTCAACAGGTTACGAATGTATTGAAACGGATGGTTGTAGTGTGGAGGCAGGTAGCGAAAACGAAATTGAAGAAGAAACTGAAGCTATTGAGCCATATCGGTTTGAACCGTATGCAAGCGAAAACGACAAAAACGACACGACAGCCAGCGACACGGGAGAAAGCAAGGACGAATTCGGCGATCGCCTTCTAACCAACGATTGGTATGTGTTTGTTTGGCATTAAAGGAAACTAACAACTATGAACTAGGTTTACAGCAAATGAAATACATTTGGCAACAGCATGCACTTTGAGAGTGCAGACAGTCCAATTTTCATCAATTAATATATTCTGTAGACATACCCTCATCCACGCTCTTTTCCTGAAAGCTGATCTGTCCAGTTTTGGAGTTGATGTCAGCAGGCCAGGGAAGCTAGGGTCGATATTCTTCTCTTGATCATCTTCGGTGGCATAAGGGACGGTGTGAGCCAAGACATCCAGGGGGTTTAGCTCACTCGTCTGCGGGAACAAACTGCCGCCATTGCTTGCCAAGCTACTGAGGTCCTTTGTCCCTGAATTGCTCACACACTCCGGCAGATTCAATGGGGGTCTGGCGGCAGATTTCTTTGACTTTATCGTTGGAAATGCATCTGCTTTGAGTGTCGCAGGATATCTACACATTCTTGCCATCTCTGTCGTAGCATAGCTTTCGTCGGTAAAGTGTGCGGAACAAACGTCCAATTTCTTGCCACTTTCACATCTTTGGGCCACTGGTGCAACTTGAATCCGTCCCTGTTCGTGTTGTTACACCCTCCGACAACACACCGACGAGGCATGATGTCTCCAAGGTACGGAAAACAGTCGAAAAAACGGAAAATAACAGAGCTGATTTGACTCTGTGTTTGAGAAAATGGCAGATTGCTTACTGATGTGACGTCACAACGTGACGTCATCGCTCCGAGAGCGAATATTAGAAAGGCGTTTAATTCGCCAAAATTCACCCATTTAGAGTTCGGAAATGGGTTAAAAAAATATATGGTCTTTTTTCTGCAACATCAAGGTATATATTGACGCTTACATAGGTCTGGTGATAATGTTCCCCTTTAAGTTTGTAGTTCTTGTCTGTGAGTTTATGCTTCCTGTGCTAAGAGGTAACCTTGGCTTCCCGTGCGATCGGCACGTTTTCCTTCTGCTTGTTTTGTGTTTTTGGTGCGCGTTTAATGTTGACGATTAAGTCATGTTCTTACCTGCACGCCTTGTCCGGAGTGGTCCGTCTGCATCCCGGGGGAACGAACCCCGCAGCAAGCTGCGACCCCCCTCCACCGTGACAGATGGACTATAAAAACAATATAACATACATCCGTAAACGGGGATGTAAATGCAAAAGTGCAATATATTTATCTGTACAGTAAATCAGTTTATATTAGGGATGTCCGATAATGGCTTTTTGCCAATATCCGATATTTCGATATTGTCCAACTCTTTAATTACCAATACCGATATCAACCGATACCAATATCAACCGATATATACAGTCGTGGAATTAACACATTATTATGCCTAATTTGGACAACCAGGTATGGTGAAGATAAGGTACTAAAATAAAATAAGATAAATACATTAAAAACATTTTCTTGAATAAAAAAAGAAAGTAAAACAATATAAAAACAGTTACATTGAAACTAGTAATTAATGAAAATGAGTAAAATTAACTGTTAAAGGTTAGTACTATTAGTGGACCAGCAGCACGCACAATCATGTGTGCTTACGGACTGTATCCCTTGCAGACTGTATTGATATATATTGATATATAATGTAGGAACCAGAATATTAATAACAGAAAGAAACAACTCTTTTGTGTGAATGAGTGTGAATGAGTCTAAATGGGGGAGGAAGGTTTTTTGGGTTGGTGCACTAATTGTAGGTGTATCTTGTGTTTTTTTATGTTGATTTAATAAAAAAAATAAAAGATAAAAAAAAAAAAAAAAAAAACGATACCGATAATAAAAAAAAACGATACCGATAATCAGAGGTGTGGACTCGAGTCACATGACTTGGACTCGAGTCAGACTCGAGTCATGAATTTGATGACTTTAGACTCGACTTGACAAAATGTAAAAAGACTTGCAACTCGACTTAGACTTTAACATCAATGACTTGTGACTTCACTTGGACTTGAGCCTTTTGAATTGACATGACTTGACATGACTTGCTACTTTCCCCAAAACCCAAAGATGAAAAAGTTATTCGGGAGTGCTCCGTATTTTTCATTGTGTACTTGTCTATCAGCGTTGCGTGTGTCAGCTGGTGTGGTCTCAGTACAACAGCCAATCAAATTAGATCTACTTTGTTTTCATCACACAGCATTCATCCAATCAAATTGCAGGACAACCAACGAAGAAGACATGTCCAAACCACACGCCAGTGAACAAAAAATGATACCTAAAATAATTTTGTTTGGGTATAAAAACTACGAGGTGGTCAACACAAAACGGTTTGCAGTATGCAACACATGCGGTTCGAAAATTACTGATGGAGAGGCAACAACTTCCAACTTCGTCCGGCATTTGAAGTTGCACAAAGAAGGGTACGTTTTGAATGTAAGATAACGTTTATTGGCTAAGTAACGTGACTTTTATTTGCTGTGTAGTTAAATCAGTGAGGCTGTAAACTCACTGCTAACGTTATAACGTTATTGCAAACACGGGAATCTGTTGCAGTTCACTACCTTATTCATACTTTTTGTTCAGTGATTTTTTTTAAGCAGGGTTACGTTAGTCAATATATCACATGTAACGTTAGACGGCGGTCAGCAGCACCGCGTATTTTAGCCACCTAAAAAAAGACAAAAATAGTAAAATAAAGGTCAGTTAAAATGTATACTATATTATGAATATGTGTACCGTTTTAGCTAGCTTTCTGACATACTGTTGGTTGTTTACCTCAGCGGTCCCCAACCACCGGGCCGCGGCCCGGTACTGGTCCGTGGATCGATTGGTATCGGGCCGCACAAGAAATATTTTTTTTTTTTCTTTTTTTAATTAAATCAACATAAAAAACACAAGATACACTTACAAGTAGTGCAACAACCCAAAACAACTCTCTCCCCCTTTTGTTCTGGGCATTGAACATGAAGACTCTTCCTTCACTGTTCCGAGTGGCCATGAGAGTCTTGGCAGTGCCTGCCTCCAGTGCTCCAGTGGAGCGAGTTTTCAGCCATGGTGGCATCATACTACGCCCCCATCGTGCACAAATGACTGACAGACTCTTGGCTAATTTGGTCTTTTGCAAATGCAATGCAGCATAGGGCCCTGACATATAAAAAGTACAACTTTTTTGTTATGTTCACGTATATGTCATGTTTTTTCAATGTTAACACTTTTGTACAAATAAGTACATTTGAACTTTATTTTTCAATGTGTTTGTTCTGTAAAGGAATGAGTTAATGTTTAAAATGACTGGTTAATAGTGCTATTATAAAGTGCAACGTCAGCACAATTTTCTTTCCTGCAATTTAAAATGCACTTGTTTTAATAAATAAATACAGCGTTTGAAAAGCATACACAATCTGTGTTAATATATTAGTCTGTGGTTAAAAGAACTTGAAAGGACTCGAAACTCAAAATGCAGGACTTAGGACTTGACTTGAGACTTTCCAGTCTTGACTTTGGACTTGACTCGGGGCTTGCCTGTCTTGACTCGGGACTTGACTCGGACTTGAGGGCAAAGACTTGAGACTTACTTGTGACTTGCAAAACAATGACTTGGTCCCACCTCTGCCGATAATTTCCAATATTACATTTTAACGCATTTATCGGACATCTCTAGTTTATATCTGCACCTCCTTTTGTAAATGCAAACACTCTGCACCTTATTGCTCTTTTATCCTGCACTACAACGAGCTAATGCAACGAAATGCTAAGCACGGACAAGCTTCACAGTGTCTTGGCTGAATGAGGATGTATCGGACTCCTCGGTCTCCTTAGACGCATCCGCTCATCCATGCAGACTGAGAGTTAATGGGCGGCCGAGGGTGGAGTCGGCTCTCTTGGTTGCTTTGTTGGGTCTGCTCCTGTCTCTGGCCATGCTCCCCCCCCCACCCCAGCAGACGATGGTGTAGAACACCGCAGCGGCCACCACAGTGTATAGGTTTTTTTTTAATGTTGTTGTTGTTTTACTTTTGTAGCTGTATGTAGAATTGGCTGGTTGCATCAACTCTGCTCTTTTAATGTCTGTAATGTCCTTTGTGTTCTTTGATGTTTCCCTCTTACACGCATGCTTATGTATGTTATTGCTATGAGGTTTTTCTTCTTCTTTTGCCTCAGTCTGGACCCCCTGTTTACAACATGTTTAAAGTATTCTATAGGGTTTAAAACATTAACATAGTTTACCTTTTGATTGCGGAGATAAGTTCCGTAAAACTGATTGAAAGTTACTTACAGTAGAAGACCAATCCTCGCTTTAGCAGACACAAACAAACAACCGTCTGCATTCTTTCTGGACAAGTCTTATATGTTCCTGAGAAGGAAACGATAATCTAAGGACCAGTTGGGTTCATTTGCAGCTTGCAAACACATTTTTAGGTCAGGCTGTGCTTTACCAAGCAGCAACAAGAGGGTTAGTTTGAGCCTTGAGGCACACAAGGAGCTTAATTTAATTACAACATGGTCAACTACTAAAATTCCTTTATTGGGCGGATTAAAAAGAGGTCATAAGATGAAGGATGTGTCACCTCAAGTTTGTGGCAAAAGAGCGAATATTTCTCAGGACGGATGCGGAGCACACATGACGAATATAAGAGTGAAAAAACGAGTGATTAGATATGATTCGGGTTTTCATTCCATCACAACCTAGTCACCCCCAGCTCATAAATCTGTCACTTCCCACTCAGAGATTCTCAGTGGGACCCCCACCGGGGGAGGCCCAGTGTGCTGACATTTATGCTCCTGTCAGCAGCGGCCGCTTAATCCAGGAAGGTGCGAATGCAGCCTGCAGCTCCTCGCAGTCTGCCAGAGGAATCAACATTAAGAGTTCCCTGCCGTGGCCAGAGAAAATTCATGGGTACGGATCCTATCATTTCCTCGCAACGTTTTAATGTCTTCAGCAGGGGAGTCTGCCGTCCATTAAGCACACTCTTGTTTGCTAGAAAGTCCACGTGGACCTCAGCATCCTCACAGGATGCGGAACTACCTTGCTGGAAATATATTTATCCCTAAACAAGATCAACTGAACATCCGTTGAAGACTTTTTAACTGGTGCGCAACACTGACCTGTTATTTACTCTATAGCCGCTAGGGGGCACTGTCTGATTTGAGAATGAATACGAAGGTCCTGGGTTCGATCCCCTGGCTCCGGGGTCTTTCTATGTGGAGTTTGAATGTTCTCCCTGTGACTGCGTGGGTTCCCTCTGGGTATTCCGGCTTCCTTCCACCTCCAAAGACATGCACCTAGGGATAGGCTGATTGGCAACACTAAAAATTGGCCCTAGTGTGTGAATGCGAGTGTGAATGTTGCCTGTTGTCCGATAACAAACTGTCACTACACCTGGGTAAAACAGAGTCCATCCTATTTGGGTCCAAGCACAACCTAAGTAAATCCCCGGGCTTTACGATTGAAGCAGGTGATACCATAATCACCAGGTTAGGTTGTATATTGGACAACACTCTCTCGGGTGAAAAAAATGGCATTAAAAGCAATCACCGAGATCAATAACAAAGCTAGATTTTTGGGCAGGACTTCTGCGTTTATCAACAGGGATACACTTAAGACCCTTAAGGCCCTCATACAGTGTCATTTTGACTACGCCTGCACCTCATGGTTCACCAGTACCACCAAGCCACCAAAAACAAAACTGCAAACTTCCCAAAACAAGCTGGTGAGACTCCTGCTCAACCTCCCATACAGGACTCACCTAACTCAAGCCCACTTTACCAAATTGGGATGGCTTAGAGTTGAAGAAAGAGTACACAAAATTGCAATGTGCCTGGTATTCAAAATACTCAGAGAAACTGTCCCCAAGTACCTGTCCAACTATTTCACCAGAGTAAGTGATGCTCACAGGTACTACACGAGAGGGAGTTCCTCAGACCTCGTCCCCCTCAAATTCAAGACTCTTATGGGAAAAAATGCATTCTACTATTTTGCCACCACACAGTGGAATGCACTACCAACAGACCTTAAAATTCGAACTTCCCTACTAAAATTTAAAACTGCCATAAAATCATGGCTCAGCTCAACCTCTACCTGATCTGATACCAAAATTGATCCCCAGCAACTCTTCGAAGCATCAAACAGGTTTATATGTGGCTACAGTCTACATATATTTAATCATTCTGTTTTGCACACTGTTGGAGTCAACATGTGCATAGTCATGTACCGTATTTTTCAGACTATATGTCACAGTTTTTTTCGTAGTGCGACTTGTACTCAGGAGCGACTTATGTGTGAAATTATTAACACATTACCGTAAAATATCAAGTAATATTACTTAGCTCATTCACGTAAGGGACTGGACGTATAAGATTTCATCGGATTTAGCGATTAGGAGTGACAGATTGTTTGGTAAACGTATAGCACGTTCTATATGTTATAGTTATTTGAATGACTCTTACCATAATATGTTACGTTAACATACCAGGCACGTTCTCAGTTGGTTATTTATGCCTCATATAACGTACACTTATTCAGCCTGTTGTTCACTATTCTTTATTTATTTTAAATTGCCTTTCAAATGTCTATTCTTGGTGTTGGGTTTTATCAAATAAATTTCCGAAAAAAATGCGACTTATACTCCAGTGCGACTTATATATGTTTTTTCCTTCTTTATTATGCATTTTCGGCCGGTGCGACTTATCCTCCGGAGCGACTTACAGTATACTCGGAAAAATACGGTACATAGTGTCATGTATATAGTGTCATGTATATAGTGTGTATAATCCCCCACCCCCATTTTTTTGTATATATTGTTTTTCAAATCACCTGACATGTATACTGTGTATATGTACATCATTTTTCAATTTTTTTTTACGTAATTTTGTATATACATGTTACAGGTTATATATATTTTATTATTGAATGTATCAAATCTGATGAATATTTAATGGTCCACAATGGAAACAAGCCTTTTAGCTTTTTGTGCCACTCATTTGCATTTTTAAAGCATTACATGGATTCAATTCTTTAAGATGTCAATAAACTTCTCAATCAATCAATCAATGTCTATATGTGTTGGCCCCAGGGGCATCACTAGACCTATTACTGTATTGGGGCACACCTGGGGCACTAAGAATTCATGAGAGCGCGCAGACCATAACCAACATTATGTTTCCTGCTCACTGGAAATTCCCCCGACAGCTGGTACAGCACATTAATATGGTTGTCTTGATACAAGGAATAGCGTTGGCTAACTTAGCATTAACTTAAGACAAGACTTATGTTGCCTAGCTAGCTAGGACTTCACATACCTCTCTCATTCCTCACTGCTTTATCCCTGCTTTCTGATATCCATCTAGGAGTTACAGGCCATATCTACACTAAGTCATTTAACCCCTTAAACTAAAAATTATTTAGCCTAAGCCCCGTTTCAGCCACACTAAACCATGGTTTAAGGTCCCCTTCCTCTGACAAATTTTTACACGGGCAAGTCAGCCGTGTAATTCTTGAATCTGGATGTGACTGTGAAATGGCCCGCATCTTCGCTAACTCCGCCATTAGTGCGCAGCTTAAAGATGGAATCATCCCCTCATGTCCCAAACAACTGCTGGAAGATGAAGATCCGGTCCCTGTTTTTATTTTGGGTGACCCAGCTTATCCCCTGACGCCATATCTCACGAAAGAATACCCCAACGGCAGAGTCAACCCACAACAACAATACTTTGGGTACTCTCTGTCTAGATTAATTGTTGTAATTGTTGTAAAATGTTCTTTATCGCATTGTCTACTTTCTCATGTCGATTAGAGATTTGATTCATGTATGATGGCTCAGGTGTGATTCACTACAATAGGCCCCACAGCACACTGGATTCTAGTTCATTGAAATACCACAACAACTGGATATTGTTCAAAGGAGATACATTTTAATTCAAAAACTTGCACACAAAACACAGCAAACAAATGTAAAATTCACAGCAAACGATTTACAATATAGCTCTTTAAATAACTTCACAGTGAAGTAAAGTCATCTACTGGAGAGCTTGGAGCAGATGGACGCTCAGGAAGATTATTATTTGTGGAAGTCGCTTCCTAGCGGTACCACTGACATATACCATAAGCCAAGTTGAACAAAGTTTTAATGTACATATATTTATCAAAGTCTTTCTTCCGCAGAACGTGTCTTTTCAGTCCCGTCCGTATCCTCTCTCTCCTCCTGCTCCCGGCCTCTTACTGTTAAAGACAACAGATGATTAGATTTCCACGTACCACCTGTGAAATCTAATCACCTGCCAGCTGTGTCTCGCCGTCAGCAATGCAAATCGCCCGTCTGATGGTGCTCTGTCCTCAGCACCGTGGACAGAGGCGGTGACCTTTGCTCCTGCAAGCAACGCTGGCAACATCTCCCTCCACATTGTTATTTATTGATTTTTTCGCGCATGTGTACTATTTCGCGTTGCGCCGGCGGACGGAGGGGTGCGGGGGTCTTAAACGGTGGCATTGTTGTGTGTGGACACGGATAAGGTTAGGTGGGATTTACCCTGGATAACCTTACCTAATTATGTAAACGGGGCCACAGTTCGAGTCAACTCCATCCATCCATCCATTTACTACCGCTTATTCCCTTCGGGGTCGCGGGGGGCGCTGGAGCCTATCTCAGCTACAATCGGGCGGAAGGCGGGGTACACCCTGGACAAGTCGGCACCTCATCGCAGGGCCAACACAGATAGACAGACAACATTCACACTCACATTCACACACTAGGGCCAATTTAGTGTTGCCAATCAACCTATCCCCAGGTGCATGTTTTTGGAGGTGGGAGGAAGCCGGAGTACCCGGAGGGAACCCACGCAGTCACGGGAAGAACATGCAAACTCCACACAGGAAGATCCCGAGCCTGGGATTGAACCCCAGACTACTCAGCACCTTCGTATTGTGAGGCAGACGCACTAACCCCTCTTCCACCGTGCTGCCCTTCGAGTCAACTCAAAATCAAAATAATATAATTATCAAGTTGTTGTTGGCTAACGTTACCTACCTCATGCAGTGATTCGCATCGCCTGCCTCTCTCTCTCTCTCCCTCTTTATCAGCTGAAGTCACTACACGTGAATAAATGACCATATTAATTAGCCATGTGCGCATTGTTTATGTGGAGTGAATACAGTAGCAATCAATTACCATACTAAGTAGTATGTGCGCTGTAGTCTAGGCCAGTGGTTCTCAAATGGGGGTACGCGTACCCCTGGGGGTACATGAAGGTATGCCAAGGGGTACTCAGATTTTTTTTTAAATGTCTGTCAAAAAGAACTGTGAAAAGAAATGCAACAATGCAATATTCAGTGTTGACAGCTAGATTTTTTGTGGACATGTTCCATAGATATTGATGTTAAAGATTTCTTTTTTTGTGAAGAAATGTTTAGAATTAACTCATGAATCCAGATGGATCTCTATTACAATCCCCAAAGAGGGCACTTTAAGTTGATGATTACTTCTATGTGTAGAAATCTTTATTTATAATTGAATCACTTGTTTATTTTTCAACAGGTTTTTAGTTATTTTTATATCTTTTTTTCCAAATAGTTCAAAAAAGACCACAACAAATGAGCAATATTTTGCACTGTTATACAATTCAATAAATCAGAAACTGATGACATAGTGCTGTATTTTACTTCTTTATCTCTTTTTTTCAACCAAAAATGCTTTGCTCTGATTAGGGGGTACTTGAATTAATACCATTTTCACAGGGGGTACATCACTGAAAAAAGGTTGAGAACCACTGGTCTAGGCTATACAGACTTAAAACTCCCCCAGCAACCCCAAAAGGGACAAGCTGTAGAAAATGGATGGATGGAAGGAATAATACGGGTATTATTCCATATTATATATATATATATATATATACACAAGCGGTATAGCTCGGTTGGTAAAGTGGCCGTGCCAGCAACTTGAGGGTTCCAGCTTCAATCTCCGCTTCCGCCATCCTAGTCACTGCCGTTGTGTCCTTGGGCAAGACACTTTACCCACCTGCTCCCAGTGCCACCCACACTGGTTTAAATGTAACTTAGATATTGGGTTTCACTATGTAAAAGCGCTCTGAGTCACTAGAGAAAAGCGCTATATAAATATAATTCATTCAATTAATTCATACCATCAACCTGTTTGCATTTTTCTGTTTTTTACAAATCCTCTGATGGTTGATCACGTGACTCACATCTACTTGGAGTGCTTTTGTTTGGAAAGCTTTGCATGTACATTGATGCTGTGACCTCCTCCGAGAAAATGCAAACCATGCTTCTTCTCTCATTCAATTTCTGAGCCAGCGGGTCTCCTTTACCTTCCAGATTGGAACAACAGGCCGCTCATCTCACGGCATGTAAGCCACATTAGTGCAGCGAAGCCCCCATGATGCTCGTATTGGGTTTCAGTCAGGACAGCGACTCAGTCAAGCTGCCTCAAAAGTAACTGTGAAGGACAAAACAATCAGTCTGGAGCGACGGGGAAGCCGCATGACAGTCGTCACATAAGGGCTGTTTTTGATAGGTATCTCATGTCCATTGAAGTAGACTATATGTCTGAGACCCCCAGACGTGGGAAGAGTGACCAAAAATGGTATTATAGTAAGTTACAGTCAAGTAAAAGTAAAAAGTAGTCCTTCAAATAATTACTTGAGTAACCCCTCATTTCCACAGGACGCAAAATGCCGGCGATATTTAGACGCCATCTGCCGTCTGGTAATCTCCACCGCCGTTCTGTCGGCAGTACAGCGAAATAGTGCAGAGTTTTATGAGATCTCGCGAATCTGCGCATAATCACGTGATAAAGTAAAGACTGACGTAACCATCGTGGAACGTCTCGAGAGTGTCAATCAATACCCACAGGCAGGTGCGTCTGTGATAACACTGACTTGACTTGTGGAAAAAAACAACAGTTTTGCCTTGCAGAATGACAACTTAATTATTTTTTTTGTAGCAAGCAACAACACAACAGTAAAATCTTCTCTCGCAAGCATTATACACACACACAAATGCACACACACTATCATCGGCGGTCACTCGAACGAGTATGACGATCCTCCTGGTAGGGGTGTATCCCTTTATGGAGGACGCCTGTGCGTGACTTAGTTTAATGTGGGGAGACTGGTGCACAGACTGTCACCACACGATCCTTGACAGAAACGGGTCAGGGTCCAGTGGCATGGAGTCCAAGACGACTGGGGGCCCTTTTCTGCTGCAGCCTTCTTCCGCCATCGCAGCTGTTGTGGTAGTTCTTAAAATCTACCGTCTTCCGCCTGCTCCGCCGTTGAGGTCTTCACCGTATCCCTGGCTCGGGGGCAGTCAGGTACTAGGCCTTTGCCAAGGGCCACCTGGGGTAACAGTAGTAAAGGGGTTAACCTCCTAGTGCCCCAAGACCCCATAGAGGAGCCTCCACTGCCGGATGCACTTTAACGTCATGCCCAGGACACACACACACACACACACACACACACACACACACATACATTTCATTCAACTCCTACGAACCACAACCCTGCTTCCCCGGCCCGTATCAGCTGGTTTTTGACTCAGGGCCCCTTATAGCGGCCCGGGATATGCCTGTTATTAGTGGCAGGCCGTGCGTTTTCCACCTAGGTCAGGGGTCGGCAACCCGCGGCTCTAGAGCCGTATGCGGCTCTTTAGCGCCGCCCTAGTGGCTCTCTGGAGCTTTTTAAAAAATGTATGAAAAATGGAAAAAGATGAGGGGGAAAAAAATTATTTTTTGTTTTAATATGGTTTATGTAGGAGGACAAACATGACACAAGCCTCCCTAATTGTTATAAAGCACACTGTTTATATTAAACATGCTTCACTGATTCGAGTATTTGGCGAGCGCCGTTTTGTCCTACTAATTTCGGCGGTCCTTGAACTCACCGTAGTTTGTTTACATGTATAATTTTCTCCGACTTTCTAGGACGTGTTTTATGCCACTTCTTTTTCTGTCTCATTTTGTCCACCAAACTTTTAACGTTGTGCATGACTCTTCCGGGCTACCTTATACACCCCTGCTACCACCAAACCCCGCCCCCACCCCAGCCCTGTTCCCTCACACATCACCCCCCCCCCACCCCCCCGCCCCCCCCCCCCCCCCCCCCCCACCACCGGTGCGTCGGCTGAGGTGGGCGGGGTTTGGTAGGGGGGGTGTATAATGTAGCCCGAAAGAGTTAGGGCTGCATGGGATTCTGGGTATTTGTTCTGTTGTGTTTATGTTGTATTACGGTGCAGATGTTCTCCCGAAATGTGTTTGTCATTCTTGTTTGGTGTGGGTTCACAGTGTGGCGCATTATTAGTAAGAGTGTTAAAGTTTTTTATACTACCACCGTCAGTGTAACCTGTGTGGTTGTTGAACAAGTATGCCTTGCTGTCACTTATGTGAGCAAGCAGGAGCCCCATACAACGTGTGGCTGGGATAGCATGCTGGTTGCAGTGGGTGCTAAATGCTTTACCATCACAGCACGTTCGAGAGAATAGTTGCCGTAAAATTCATAGTCTGCCGGAAAAATCGGGAGGGATGACAAGTATAACGCTGTCAAGCGCCATTCATATACTGTAAAACTCGCGGGCCGCACTAACATTCAATTTTCATATTAAGGTGCGGGCCGTGTGTCTGAGACCCCCAGTTTATACATAGCACAAAACAAAAAAAACCTTTTTATGCAGCGTTATTACATTTTAAATTTCAAAAGATTTTTGTGGCTCCCATTGTTTTCTTTAATTTGTGAAACTGGTCAAAATGGCTCTTTGACTGGTAAAGGTTGCCGACCCCTGGTCTATACTATTTTCCACAATGAAGTCTTTGCATCAGGTGCATGTTTTCTACAAACTTTGTTCATAATCAATAAAGCTTTGCTAGAAACTAAAACAAAAATACATATCGGTGGGAAAAAAAGTGTTTGTTAACGTTTATGGGAATCTTGATCTAAATTTAGCCCACACAACATGAGGACGTCAGCTCGAGTGTAAATGTTTGAACGAGCGTTTGACCCGCCTCGCTTAGAGGTTCCGTTGTCGGCCGAGTTTTCACCGAATGTTCCCGCTCCTTTTGAGAGTGGCGAGGTCTGTAAAAGTCATTGAGGCGACACGCTGATGTGTATATCTAATCATAAAAGAACCTTTTCAAGGAGCGGATCATCTAGTGACGTCTCGCCTGGTTCTGTTTGTGGTCCGGTTAATAAACACCCACATAGCTGACATTCAGGAGACACATCCCACACACTCACACACACCTGCACGCTGAGTAAACACACACACATTTACACTGCATGTGTGTGTGTGTGTGTGTGTGTGTGTGTATTTCTACCCTTCTTGAGACATCAACAAGGAAAAGTACCGGCCATATGAGGACCCGTGAACAAGTTAGGACCAAAATCATGGTCCCAATAAGGAAACCATTGCATTTGATAGAGAATGTCTCATTTGCACCCTTGGTGGTGAAATCTATCAAAATTAGGGTGGTCCCAAAAAGGAGGGATTTTTCAAATTGACTGCGTTGGTTTTAAAAAGTGCTCCCCCTCTGGTCAACATATGAAATAACAAGTGTGTGTAAAAATTGTAAGTGCTCCCCCTCTGGCCAACATATGTAATAACAAGTGTGTGTTAGCAATTGAACTGCTCCCCCTTTGGCCAAAATGAATACAAAAATTTAAATAAATATGTATATAGAGACATACTGTAATAAGTTGAAGTAAATAATGAAGATTAAAAACCAATCACAAACAAAAATAACAAAAAAAAAAAACTAACTAAAAGCTTACATTTTGTATATTTGCATAGTTTGTATATATTATTAATGTTGTTAGACATATAAGAATGTGTGTGTGTGTGTGTGTGTGTGTGTGTGTGTGTGTGTGTGTGTGTGTGTGTGTGTGTGTGTGTGTGTGTGTGTGTGTGTGTGTGTGTGTGTGTGTGTGTGTGTGTGTCATGGGGAGGTTTTTCTCTTGTGTTTCCTTAGTTTGTAAGATTACACAAAATCTCTTCAAGTAAACTTAGCTGAGGGGGCGGAGCCTCAAGTAAAACAAGTCATTAAAGTACCAGTAGAGTGGAGTCATACTTGCCAACCCTCCCGAATTTTCCGGGAGACTCCCGAAATTCAGCGCCTCTCCCGAAAACCTCCCACGACAAATATTCTCCCAAAAATCTCCCGATTTTAAGCCAGAGCTGGAGGCCACGCCCCCTCCAGCTCCATGCGGACCTGAGTGAGGACAGCCTTTTTTCACGTCCGCTTTCCCACGATATAAACAGCGTGCCTGCCCAATCACGTTATTCCATACAAGGCGTCCGGCATACCCCGATGCAGATGGAGAAGATCTTCTCGGCGTCCGTGTTGGCGCACACGTTGCCAAAGCCGACGCTGGTCAGGCTGCTGAGGGTGAAGTAGAGGGCGGCGATGTACGAGCTGCGCACCGACGGGCCGCCGACCGTGTTGTTGACGTAGGGCATCTCCAGGCGTTTGGAGCCATCCTTGGGGAAGAGACGGGAGGACAACAGGGTGACAAGAACTAAATCATCCAGACTCGAGATAAATTGTATTATTATGTTTATTTTACCTAAAAATAAATATATTTATTAATTAAAAAACGAAATAAATTTTTACTATATTTTGCTAAAAACATCAAAATTAATTGTATTTTTATTTGTATTTTTTCTGACTCCTTATTACATCCAGCCATAGAATTATACATTAAAATAAACCTATTTGAAATAATTAATTTTAAATGATCATAATAATTCATTTAAAATGACCATATTTAATTATTAAAATAATTGCTTGTTTATCAACAACTTTAGCATTTTATTCATTACATTTTGAAGCTCTCAGAAGCCAAGTTATGTTATATTCCTTAAGATTTATATATGCAAGTTTGAAGTATCAATTATCTAAACACAGTTGTGTTTGCATATTTTCAGGATGTAGATATATATATATATATATATATATATATATATATATATATATATATATATATATATATATATATATATATACATATATATATATATATATATATATATATACTGTATATATATATATATATGAAATACTTGACTTGGTGAATTCTAGCTGTAAATATACTCTTCCCCTCTTAACCACGCCCCCCGGCCCAACCACACCCCCGACCCACTCCCAACCACGCCCCCTCCCCGACCACGCCCCCGCCCCCCCACCTCCCGAAATCAGAGGTCTCAAGGTTGGCAAGTATGCAACAAGTTGACCTTATGCGCCTATTTGTGTTTCATTGTATCCATTAAACATACAAAGTATGTAAAATTACCATCTAAAATGTCCCTAAATGCCACAAATTCAGTCAGCCCTTTTGAAGATTTCGCTCCGAACACCTTCAGTAATTTCTATACATTCTACGTCACTGGAGTAACACGGCTGCACTCTGACCATGTTGTTAGATCGGTCATACTGGAAATAAGCCAATATTTCAATGAGATTGGCTGTTTATCATTTATAATTCTTATGTAAGTCAAGAACATGCTTGGCTTTTTTATGCATGTAAAATCCTAAATAGAAAGCTAACACTTGAGTCAACAGATTGAGGGTCCTCTGTTGTGCCCATTATTATAGATATTTTTAAGGGGACCTCAAATATTTACGTTTATTAGCCGTTTGCTGTTGGTCCCTGAACTTAAACCCTCAAAATAGCATGGCTCTACTGTACAATTAATAAGAATTTCTGCTCGGAGGTTATGTAGTTGTTGACATTGGTTTGTGAGTTACAAAAATAACTTAAAGCGTTATGGATGGATTTTCATAAACCTTTCAAGAAATTTGCCAATTGGGATAAAAAAAGGAAAGAAAAATTCTTACATTTTGGGGCTGAT
The DNA here is from genome assembly GCF_033978685.3 of Nerophis lumbriciformis. NCBI lineage: Eukaryota > Metazoa > Chordata > Actinopteri > Syngnathiformes > Syngnathidae > Nerophis > Nerophis lumbriciformis. The sequence continues at coordinate 26,313,629 of NC_084566.2, read as the reverse complement.
GTGGATCATTTTTACCAAGATGACCTTACATTTACATTATGAGATTGTGTGTGCTTGCCTCCACCTCCAGAGACAAAGACAATGGATGACTGACAAAAGGGTTCACTTTGTTTCTTTTATTCCGCTTTAGATGTTACGGTACAGCGGGGGAAGAAGACGGTACAGATGCAGAGACGTCGTTTAGCTTTATGTATCATTATTACAATAGTATGAAGTGTGAAACTAACTCAAAATGTGTATGTGTGCAACTATGTGTAGCGATTATCTGAGGAGTGCTACCAGGGGCAAGCTCGGAGATCCAGGGACAGGCAGGAGGTCAGGGGCAAGAGCGAGGCGTCAAAGTCCGTGTCGAGGCGGAAGGTCGAGATCCAAAAAGGGAACCAGGGAACCAGAGGGAATACGGGGAGACGAGACACACTTCTCGTGACCAGGAAACGGAGAAATGCTGCTGCAGGCGACAAGGGACACAAGACAAATTAACACGGAGGGGGAGAAACACAGAGAGAGAGAGAGTGTACATCAGGGGTCTCAGACACGCGGCCCGCGGGCCAATTGCGGCCCATGAGACGTTATTTTGCGGCCCCCACCTTAATATGAAAGTTTAATGTTAGTGCGGCCCGCAGATTTTATATGAAAACTCCACGGCGAGCCCCCCGCTGCTCCCCCTCCCTTTGGCTCCAGACAGAGACGATTTTTGTATTTGGGTCCAAAATGGCTCTTTCAACGTTCTGGGTTGCCTACCCCTGCGTTAGTGGAAAAGCGGCAAATGAGTGAAAGCGACAGAAACGTTGCCATGGAGACGGGGGTTTTCTTACGTGCCTGGCTGCAGTCGCACCGCGACACCTGTCCGTCAGTAATAACAGTCCCCGATAACCTGGACCAATTCAAACCGTTATTTTTTTGTTATTATTGTTTAATTTGCATTGCCTCACATTACTTAATTTTCATTTGGTTCATTTATATTTATATTTTATTTTGTGTTGAAAATAGAAATAGAGACATTTAAAAATATATTTTTTTAAGAAATCTTTTCCTGCGGCCCAGCCTCACCCAGACTCTGCATCCAGTGGCCCCCAGGTAAATTGAGTTTGAGACCCCTGGTGTACATAGAGCTAGACGTGTCGGCTTACTGTACGGAAAAAGTAGTTACGTTCTGGCCCGGAACGCAGGTTTGCTATGGCTTAAGAAGCGCAGGGGACTCATCAGCGTCAGGTGTGTAGATTGCTGATTGACTGCAGCTGCCCGGGCCGTGACAATAGATGAATCAAAAAATTATTAACACATTTTCCCCTACCTAGGAAACATCAGAAAGGAGACAAGGAACAAGAGATTAGTTTTTAGGGATGATCTGGATTAGCCCTTTTACGATTGGAAGATATGACCCTCTCTGAGGGCATTTTTAGTTAATTCATTATATTTTTACAGTATGCAGAGGCCTGGCCACACTTTGGACTTTGTCCTTCATGGTAATAAATGTGTTTTACAACTATTAAAATAAACAGAAAACAGAAAACGCTCTAAAAACACAAGTTCACCCAATAAGAAATCTGACTAAAGTCCTAAGTGAAAAAGATGCAGTGACAATAGAGACAAAAAAGGGATGAAACACATTTTAATCATTCCATATAAGGACAATACCGTGACATCACAGGGAAGGGAAAAGGAGCACTCAACACAAAAGTTATTGTTCATTTTGAATATGAAGAAATAAATACATGAAAAAAGTGTTTACATTCCAAAAAAAAATCCCATTGCGGAATTTTTTTTCTTCATTATCATCACAGGTTTGTCCTTTGCAGTGTGTTTGTGTGTGTTGTACTTTAAACGGTGCTGGAAGTGTCCGGGACACTAAAAGTGGATAGTGGGAATTCTGGGAAGCGTGTAGGCGAGCAGCGTGCTCATCGCCGTGGACGATTGACACATTCCACGCTGAGGTGACGACTTGACCCAGACAGAACCCGGTGAAACCGCCGAGTCGCCCGACACAAAACCGTGCTCGTCCGCCGACGCACTGAAAGCCTCGCAGTAAACCGAGACGGCCCGAGCAGAACCGCCGTGGTGCAGAAAACAAACAGCGTGCTTGTCAGCCAAGCAGAAAACTGTGTTTCTGCCAGGAGATTTAAAAAAAAACAAAAAAAACATGACTAATATGACCCTTCACCCCTATTTTCCTCAAGAATGTGAGAGCTTTAAAAATCATTAGTGCTTCTCCATAAACTACAATAATGATCAGTTAAAGGGTAAAAAGAAAAGAGACCTTTACCCAAGTAGTTGACCTTTGACCAGCTTGGATTAATAATGCATTACTGATCATAGTTAATCTGAAACTTTCATTTTTTTACCTTTTACTTCAGTGACCATGGCCATGTAAAAATATAAAAGGCATAGGGTTCTTGTTCGGACACGAGCTACAAAACTTCAATTTTTGTACAGTGTGTTGTGTTGGTAGGCGTGCTATGCTGGCTCCCACAACGCACGGCATGTCTTTTTTGTGTGTAGAAGCTTCTGGCACATCACTGATAAAGCACGCACACACGTGTAATTAACCTTTTGTCAGCTGCAATCAGTCTGACAACAGGTGGGCTTTAGTGCAGCGCCCCGCCACCAGCGCAGCCTTCAATTGTGACATAGATAGAGCTGTCAGCCCAGTGTGTGTGTGTGTGTGTGTGTGTGTGTGTGTGTGTGTGTGTGTGTGTGTGTGTGTGTTCTTGTATTTCTACCCTTCTTGAGACATCAACAAGGAAAAGTACCTTCCATATGAAGATTGGTGAACAAGTTATGACCCAAATCACGGTCCCAATACGGATGTCTCATTTGCACCCCTGGTGGTGAAATCTATCCAAATGAGGGTGGTCCCAAAAAGGAGGGATTTTTCAAATTGACTGTGTGTCGGTTTTAAAAGTGCTCCCCCTCTGGTCAACATTTGAAATAACAAGTGTGTGTAAAAATTTGAAGTGCTCCCCTTCTAGCCAACATATGTAATAACAAGTGTGTGTAAGAAATTGAAATGCGCCCCCTTTGGCCAAAATTAATTAAAAAAAAATTTTTTTTAATTATATAGCGACATACTGTAATAACTTGAAGTAAATAATGAAGATTAAAAACAATTACGAACAACAAATAAAAAATAAAAATATGTACTAAAAGCAGTCTTTTTCTCACAGTGTTGCCTTTTTTCTTATAAAATTGGGAACAATTTCTCATATTCTTTCTGTTCCTGTAATATTGCAATATTTTCTCGTAAAATTATTACTTTTTATGTAAAATTATTACTTTTTTATGTCAAATTAATACTTTTTAATGCAAAATAGTGACTCTGACTTTTATCACAATTTTTTTTGTTGTTCTTGTAAAATACTGGAATTTTTTGAGTAAAAATATGACTTCTGTCATAATTTTGCCAAGTAAAATTCTGAATATTATTATAATAGGGCAGCACGGTGGAACAGGGGTTAGTGCATGTGTCTCACAATACGAAGGTCCTGCATAGTCCTGAGTTCAATCCTGAACCTGCGAAACAGGCTTGTAGGGATGATATAGCCTCTTGTGTTTTTTCCTGACGTAACGTATATTCCGGTATTGAGCACTGTATAAGGATATAATATATATATATATGTATAGTCAGGGTTTCTGTGGTTTATCTGTTATACAGTGCTCAATACCGTGGTAGAGCGGAATATACGTTAGGTCAGGAAAAAACACAAGAGGCTATATCATCCCTACAAGCCTGTTTCGCAGGTTTCCCTGCCCGTCAGGGGATTCCATCCATCCATTTTCTACCGCTTATTCCCTTTTGGGGTCACGGGGGGTGCTGGAGCCTATCTCAGCTACAATCGGGCGGAAGGCGGGGTACATCCTGGACAAGTCGCCACCTCATCGCAGGGCCAACACAGATAGACAGACAACATTCACACTCACATCCACACACTAGGGCCAATTTAGTGTTGCCAATCAACTTATCCCCAGGTGCATGTCTTTGGAAGTGGGAGGAAGCTGGAGTACCCGGAGGGAACCTACGCAGTCACGGGGAGAACATGCAAACTCCACACAGAAAGATCCCGAGCCCGGGATTGAACCCAAGACTACTCAGGACCTTCGTATTGTGAGGCAGATGCACTAACCCCTCTCCCACCGTGCTGCCCCCGTCAGGGGATTATATTATATATATATATATATATATATATATATATATATATATATATATATATATATAGAGATATATAGATATATATATATATATATATATATATATATATATATATATATATATATATATATATATATATATATATATATATTTAGCGATTACTTTTATAGTTTCATAGCTGTTTGGATGACGTTTATAGCTGATTAAAACAAGGTTGGTGTCTGCTGGCCTTTTTTTATGTTGTTAACTTTTTGTTAACTTCTTGCAAATGTGTTTTCTTGTGGCTGGTTCATTCAAGACACACCATCACAAAATGCATGTTAAAAGTAGTTTATGTTGTCTAGTTCGCGCCAGAAAAGGTGATACATATTATATTTTTGTGCTGCATGTCAACAACATGCCGAAACGCCATTGGACCAATGTGGCTATAAATACAGAGGGAAATGAGTGTCTCTATGGGGATAGCTTATAAAAGTACATGCAAAATCGCCATATTAATCGTCTGCACTACTTTTGCACGTGTTATTAATTGTGAACGCAGTTTTGATTAATTAAAAAAATAAACCCAGAGGTCAGGCACACAGCAAAGTGCTTGTGGTGCAGACAGAAAACAAAAAAAAAGACCTTTCCAAAGCTAATCATCAGTCAGAAAGGTAATCATTCAACAATATGTAAATATATATTCAACAAATATCGGAGGAAGTCACACAGGAGAGAAGTTGCATACAGTGTAACCAGAAATAATGCACCGTCATTAGGTTTCATCAATCACATGTTAGCAGGCTGGCTGCTCCGGCGTGGAGTTAGGTGTCGCCGTGGGGATGGGCGGAGCCTAAGTGCTGAGCGCGGGCTCCCATGAAGGCGTACATTGTTGCCAGCTCTGGGGAGAAAACTAAGCAGTTGGAATTTCCCCTACTGCGATGTTATCTCACGCAAGTTATTTAGCTGCCGCTAAATCTGGGAGGAAGAGGAAGGATACACTGTCATCATTTCCTTGTGTGAACACTGGCAGGTCATATTCATCTATGTATACATCCATACTCAGTGGCCTAGTGGTTAGACTGTCCGCCCTGAGATCGGTAGGTTGTGAGTTCAAACCCCGGCCGAGTCATACCAAAGACTATAAAAATGGGACCCATTACCTCCCTGCTTGGCACTCAGCATCAAGGGTTGGAATTGGGGGTTAAATCACCAAAAAATGATTCCCGGGCGTGACACCGCTGCTGCCCACTGCTCCCCTCACCTCCCAGGGGGTGATCAAGGGGATGGGTCAAATGCAGAGGATACATTTCACCACACTTAGTGTGTGTGTGACAATCATTGGTACTTTAACTTAACTTAACTTAACTTTAATAGGCGCCGATCTACATTTCTGCCAGTGGGTGCTCGGTGTGTGTGTATTAGTGTTGTTCCGATACCAATATTGTGGTGCCTGTACCAAAAGTATTTCGGTACTTTTCTGTACTTTTTCTAAATAAAAACCATTATTGGTTTTATATTAACAAAAAAATCTTACGGTACATTGAACATATGTTTCTTCTTGCAAGTTTGTCCTTAAATAAAATAGTGAACATACAAGACAACTTGTCTTTTAGTAGTAAGTAAACAAACAAAGGCCCCTAATTTAGCTGCTGACATATTCAGTAACATATTGTGTCATTTATCATTGTATTATTTTGTCAAAATTATTAAGGACAAGTGGTAGAAAATGAATTATTAATCCACTTGTTCATTTACTGTTACTTACTTTCTCTTTTAACATGTTCTATCTACACTTCTGTTAAAATGTAATAATCACTTTTCTTCTGTTGTTTGATACTTTACATTAGTTTTGGATGATACCACAAATTTGGGTATCAATCCGATACCAAGTAGTTACAGGATCATACATTGGTCATATTTAAAGTCCTCATGTGTCCAGGGATATATTTCCTGGATTTATAAACATAATATATATTTTTTCTTAAACGAAAGAAGATTTTGTGATGTTAAAAAATATAGATGTAATCATAGTAGTATCGACTAGATACGCTATTGTACGTGGTATCATTACAGTGGATGTTAGGTGTAGATCCACCATTGACGTTTGTTTATATTGTAGCGTCCCGGAAGAGTTGGTGCTGCAGGGAATTCTGGGTGTCATGTCTTGGTGATCATGTTTAGTTTGTTCTGTTTGGTTTGCGCACTCGGTCAGTTTCTGTTTCTTTCACTCCGTTTTGTTTCCATGACTACCAATCAGTTCACCTGTCCTCACGACTCACGCACCTGATTCATTTGAACTCACGCACCTGTTTTAAATCACCACGACTATTTAAGCCTGTCATTTTCTGTTGGTCGGCCTGGCGACATCACATTCATGCTCTGCACTCTTGACACGCTGCTTACTCTGTCCAGGTCATAGTTCATCCTGCTCTTTTCTTGTCACGTAAGTTTTTTATTTATTCAAGCCACTGTTTTGTACCTCTGCTGTGAGCGCCTTTTGTTTGTTCCTTTTTTCCATAGTCCTGTCAAGACTTAGACTTTGACGTGGTTTGTTTTCCCATGGTGCAAAAGAATTGGACCAGACATGGAGTGAAGTAAAATACATGATTTAATAATACACTATAAAAAGTATAAACAAAAGACGCGCACAAGGCGGGGAACAAACTTGGCTAATAAAACAAAACTCGCACAAAGGCAGAACTATGGAAAAAAGGAACAAACAAAAGGCGCTCACAGTGGAGGTACAAAACAGTGGCTTGAATAAACAAAAAACTTACATGGCAAGAAAAGAGCAGCATGAACTATGACCTGGACAGAGTAAGCAGCGTGTCAAGAGTGCAGAGCATGACGGTGATGTCCCCAGGCCGACCAACACAAAATGACAGGCTTAAATAGTTGTGGTGATTGAAAACAGGTGCGTGAGTTCAAATGAATCAAGTGCGTGAGTCGTGAGGACAGGTGAACTGATTGGTAGTCATGGAAACGAAACGGAGTGAAAAAACAGAAACTGACCGAGCGCGCAAACCAAACAGAACATAGCCAAACTAAACATGATCTCCAAGACATGACACTGGGAATTAATTCTGTGGTGTTTATGTTGTGTTGTGGTGCAAATGTTCTACCAAAATGTGTTTGTCGTTGTTTAGTGTGGTTTCACTAAATGGCACATTTTTATGACAGTGTTGGCATTGTTCATATGGCCACCCTTGGTGTGACATGTATGGCTGTTGAATAAGTATGAATTCATTCACTCATGTGTAGTATGTTCAAAGTGAAGATGATTGTGCCATTAGGACAGTATCAGGGCTTTGGTAATTATAGACTATGTGATTTGTGACATTTATATTATGTAAAACGGACCAAACTCGCCACAAGATTTTTTTTAAATTATCAAAAGATTGAAAGTTGCCATCAATCCCACGTGGGTGCTTGGCATTGTGATCGGCGCCTATGTATACATCTATGACACTAAAATGGATGTATTTGTCAGGGGTGGGAACAGCGGTGTGTGACAACAAGCTGGTAAAAATCTTCCCGCTTGTACTATTTCCTTTTAAAGGCCACAAAAACAACGATGGTGACAGTACACAAGGTTATAAACATCATGCGAGTCAAGACTTTTGAACCTGTAATAAAGAGAGAACATTTCTTCATTTGCATGACCTTTGCACTTTTATAAAAGTACCGAGTGGTCCTGCACCAGAGAGTGAAAGAAGCTGTTCAATGCATGAAGCTACTGTTTAAGTGCGTACACCATTACTAATACAAAATCCATAACCAGTGAAGTTGGCACGTTGTGTAATTCATAAATAAAAACACAATACAATTATTTGCAAATCTTTTTCAACTTATATTCAATTGAATAGACTGCAAAGACAAGATATTTAATGTTTGAACTGAGAAACTTTTTTTTTTTTTTGGAAGTAATCATTAACTTAGAATTTAATGGCAGCAACACATTGCAAAAAAGTTGGCACAGGGGCATGTTCACCACTGTGTTACATGGCCTTTCCTTTTAACAACACTCAGTAAACCTTTGGGAACTGAGCAGACCAATTTTTGAAGCTTTTCAGGTGGAATTATTTCCCATTCTTGCTTGATGTACAGCTTAAGTTGTTCAACAGTCCGGGGTCTCCGTTGTGGTATTTTAGGCTTCATAATGCGCCACACATTTTCAATGGGATACAGGTCTGGACTACAGGCAGGCCAGTTGTAGTGCCTGCACTCTTTTACTATAAAGAACACGTGGCTTGGCATTGTCTTGCTGAAATAAGCAGGGGCGTCCATGATAACGTCGCTTGGATGGCAACATATGTTGCTCCAAAACCTGTATGAACCTTTCAGCATTAACCTCTTAAGGCCCAAGCTGTTTGTTTACATGCTTTTTTTTATTTCTCTTTGCTATTTGGGCTTATTGGACCCTAATTAGAATACAAACTAAAAATCATCTTTTGATATGATGTACTTAGTCCATAAGTACACAAACATGTACTTCATGTGTAGTGACATGCAAATTTTTATTTTTACACTTTTTTTTCCAAATTCCATTGTATGTTATACTCTTCTGACACCACCAGATAGCAGTATAAGTGTCCATATGTCGGCATAAGACCCCAATTCAGTAGTGTACCCAATTTTGGAAATAAGACCTATAAGGTGCTGTTCACGCATGTGGCCACTAAGGCCTTTAGAGGTTTTAATGGTGCCTTCACAGATGTGTAAGTTACCCATGCCTTGGGCACTAATACACCTCCATCACAGATGCTGGCTTTTGAACTTTGCGCCTATAACAATCCGGGTGGTTCTTTTCCTCTTTGGTCCGGAGGACACAACGTCGACAGTTTCTAAAAACAATTTGAATCGTGGACTCGTCAGACCACAGAACACTTTTACACTTTGCATCAGTCCATCTTAGATGAGCTCGGGCCCAGCGAAGCCGGCGGCGTTTCTGGGTGTTGTTGATAAATGGCTTTCGCTTTGCATAGTAGAGTTTTAACTTCCACTTACAGATGTAGCGACCAAGTGTAGTTACTGACAGTGGTTTTCTGAAGTGTTCCTGAGCCCATGTGGTGATATCCTTTACACACTGATGTCGCTTTCTGATGCAGTAATGCCTGCGGGATCCAAGGTCACCGGCATTCAATGTTACGTGCAGTGATTTCTCCAGATTCTCTGAACCTTTTGTGATATTACGGACCGTAGATGGTGAAATCCCTAAATTCCTTGCAATAGCTTGTTAAGAATGTTGTTCTTAAACTGTCCGACAATTTGCTCACGCATTTGTTGACAAAGTGGTGACCCCTCGCCCCATCCTTGTTTGTGAATGACTGAGCATTTCATGGACGCTGCTTTCATACCCAATCACGGCACCCACCTGTTTCCAATTAGCCTGTTCACCCTGCGGGTGTCATGACTTGGTCCTGGGTGTTTGCTTTTCCGGAATGCAACGGAAAGTTGGCTCGGGCGAGACGGGAATGTAAATACATGATTTATTTAATATATCAAAAAAAATACAAACGAAAGGCGCGCACAGTGGCGGAGAACAAACTATGAAACCAAAAGACTATAGCCTTAATAAACAAAACTTACTTGGCATGGACTAAAAGGAGCAGCATGAACGATGGACATGAAATCAAGTGTCAGAAATGTGCAGAGCATAACTGTGGGATGTCACCAGAAAGACAAACTGAAAACAATGAACTTAAATACTACAGACATGATTAACAAAAACAGGTGCGTGACTCAAAACGTGAAATTGGTGCGTGACGTGACAGGTGAAAACTAATGGGTTGCTATGGTGACAAACAAGAGTGCACAATGAGTCCAAATGTGGAACAGGTGAAACTAATGGGTAATCATGGAAACAAGACAAGGGAGTGAAAAGCCAGAAACTAAAGAGTCCAATAACTAAACAAAACATGACTATAACAAAACATGATTACACAGACATGACAGCGGGATGTTCCGAATAAGTGTTTGATGAGCATTCCTCAACTTTCTTAGTCTTTTTTGCCACTTGTGCCAGCTTTTTTGAAATTCCAAAAGAGCTAATATTTGCAAAAAAATAACAAAGTTTTCCAGTTCGAACGTTAAGTATCTTGTCTTTGAAATGTATTCAGTTGAATATAGCTTGAAAAGGATTTGCAAATCACTGTATTTTGTTCTTATTTACGATTTACACAACGTGCCAACTTCACTGGTTTTGGGGTTTGTACAAGCAAATTGATCTCGTGCAATATTCCCTTTCCACTCATATTCATTACATATAATATGTAATAAGAACTTGCTGCAACAAATAACTTCAGTAAAGTGTGCTTACATACTAGCCAATATTTTAATCAGTATTTGCATTTTGAATTGTTACGTAAAGCCAAAGATAACGCAGTGACGAGCTGACCTGAAGCTCAGGATGAACGAGTCAATGTTTGACACTTTCTACGCTCTCAGGAGGCTAATGGCCAACCAGGCCACTGTCTCACATTCCCAGTGCTGGATAATGATTATTGGAACGGTCGGAAACCCTTCACACCACAGTGCCGCTATCAGGGAGCTTTATTTAGCGGAAAGACAAAACAAACTTTTGTTCTGCTGCAAAGACTCATCTCTTTGGAAAACGACACACATCCATTCTTCAGTGTCTCATTGTGAAATATTGGAAACAACGACTGAAATACAGAACGTTATCAAGATGACGCTGCTAATTATTTACATGACATCTTTATGGCTTTCTGTACGCAGTGACACTTAAAAACGATACGACATAATTACTGTACGGACTTTGGTTGTAAGGTCATGGTTCAGTTCATTTTCAGCGATGAATTTTCAAATGAAAACATCTTTACAAAACAAATTGAATATTAGAAAGGGGAATTGTTAATATTGAATAACGTGCGAGGATGCAGATAAGTAAAAGAGTAAGAAATGGAGGTAGTGTGAATGATTATTTTAGTCTGAGTACAGTTTGATACTTGTTGAAGTCAATCAATCAATCAATGTTTATTTATATAGCCCTAAATCACAAGTGTCTCAAAGGGCTGCACAAGCCACAACGACATCCTCGGTACAGAGCCCCCACCCCAGTGGGACGTCGATGTGAATGACTATGAGAAACCTTGGAGAGGACCAAAAGCAATGGATGTCGAGTGGGTCTGACATATGTAGTATTGTGAAAGTCCAGTCCATAGTGGATCTAACATAATAGTAAGAGTCCAGTCCATAGTGGGGCCAGCAGGAAACCATCCCGAGCGGAGACGGGTCAGCAGCGCAGAGATGTTCCCAACCTATGCACAGGCGAGCGGTCCACCCCGGGTCCCGACTCTGGACAGCCAGCACTTCATCCATGGCCACCGGACCTGTGCCCCCCCTCCACAAGGAAGAGGGGAGCAGAGGAGAAAAGAAAAGAAACGGCAGATCAACTGGTCTAAAAGGGGGGTCTATTTAAAGGCTAGAGTATACAAATGAGTTTTAAGATGCGACTTAAATGCTTCTACTGAGGTAGCATCTCTAATTGTTACCGGGAGGGCATTCCATAGTACTGGAGCCCGAATAGAAAACGCTTTATAGCCCACAGACTTTTTTTGGGCTCTGGGAATCACTAATAAGCCGGAGTTCTTTGAACGGAGCTTTCTTGCCGGGACATATGGTACAATACAATCGGCAAGATAGGACGGAGCTAGACCGTGTAATATTTTATACGTAAGTAGTAAAACCTTAAAGTCACATCTTAAGTGCACAGGAAGCCAGTGCAGGGGAGCCAGTATAGGCGTAATATGATCAAACGTTCTTGTTCTTGTCAAAAGTCTAGCAGCCGCATTTTGTACCAACTGTAATCTTTTAATGCTAGACATAGGGAGACCCGAAAACAATACGTTACAGTAATCGAGACGAGACGTAACGAACGCATGAATAATGATCTCAGCTTCGCTAGTGGATTAAATAGAACGAATTTTAGCGATATTACGGAGATGAAAGAAGGCCGTTTTAGTAACACTCTTAATGTGTGACTCAAACGAGAGAGTTGGGTCGAAGATAATACCCAGATTCTTTACCGAGTCACCGTGTGTAATTGTTTGGTTGTCAAATGTTAAGGTGGTATTATTAAATAAATGTCACTAATCATCGCCTCCATGGCGACAAATAAAGTAAGTTTCTTACAAGTATCATCCCTGCAGGACGAGGAATAGGAAACATGCTTCACTACACACCGTAGCTCACCGGCATCACAATGTAAACAAACGCCATTGGTGTATCTACACCTAACATCCACTGTAATGATACCAAGTACAGGAGCGAATCTAGTCTATACTACTATGATTACATCGATATTTTTGGCATCACAACAACTTTTTTCAGGTTTTTTGTTATTTATATTATGTTTATAAACTCAGGAATTATGTCCCTGGACACATGAGGACTTTGAATATGACCAAAGTATGAGCCTGTAACGACTTTGGTATCGGATTGATACCCAAATTTGTGGTATCATTCAAAACTAATGTAAAGCATCCAAACAACAAAAACATAAGTCAGTATTACATTTTAACAGAAGTGTAGATAGAACATTGTGGAAGTCTCCTGCGTGGTGGATTCTCCTGGGACCGACAGAATATTTGTGAGCCCGAAGTACAGGGTTGAACAAGTCTTTATTTTTATATTTTATAATGCTCAGGACTGTCTCGCCAGCGGCCTCCTTCTCGCTCATGTGGGGTTTGTCGTCTGCTCTCATTAGTGCCCCCCTCATGGCCTCGGACGCTGCTGATAAAGGAGACAGGTGATTAGATAACCAGCCCCAGCTGGGCAATCTACTCACCGGCTAGCTGGGCTTCGAAGCAAGGCCATACACACTCCCTTCCCGCAGGAGGTGCGCCGACCACGCCCCCCTCCACAAACATGTTAAAAGAGAAAGTAAGCACATTAACAGTAAATGAACAAGTAGATTAATAATTTATTTTCTACCACTTGTCCTTAATAATTTTGACAAAATAATAGAATGATAAATGACACAATATGTTACTGCATACGTCAGCAGACTAAATTAGGAGTCTTTCTTTGCTTACTTACTACTACAAGACAAGTTGTCTAGTATGTTCACTATTTTATTGAAGGACTAAATTGCAATAAGAAACATATTTTTAATGTACCGTAAGATTTTTGGTTAAAGTAAAGCCAATAATGCAATTTTTTGTGGTCCCCTTTATTCAGAAAAGTATCGAAAAGTACCGAAAAGTATCAAAATAGTTTTGGTACCAGTACCGATACCAAAATATTGATATCGGGGTAGGGACACACGGTAGTGATCACAGTGCCGCTATAAATAGTTTGTCTGCGTTAGCGCTTATAATAACAAAATCAGTAATACTTGGTGTGGAGGACTCTTTCCTCCGAGTTCCTCGGACCACCAATCAGCGACATGACAGCTGCGTTCAGGTTTCAGAACACTTGATTTATTTCTCAATATCAGTCTCTTTTATGCTTTTCAGCAAATGTCTTTCGTGTCTGTCAATATCGCTCTCGCTGATCTCGAAGCCGGTCCTGGCACACCCCGCTTCGCTGCAGGTCCGCAGGCCACGCCCCCCCACACTTGGTTAATATTCAAGTCACAAAATGTAAATGGAGTATCGTTGGCGTTTTTTTTAATTGGTTTTTATGGAGGGAATAGAGGACGTCCCATTGGCCACGCTGTAGGCGGACTTTTATTTACCTTTATTTACGAGTTAGAATGCATTAAAAAAAAAAAAATCCGTCGTCATGTCTTTCATAATGATTGTGAACGATAGGCAAAATTTCAAAACAAGCACAGTTCTCCTCTAGGACGCGCACAAGGCTGATGAAACCAACAAAGATCCGCGTGAAAGTGACAAGAAGATGTTCTGTTTTGTTGGCGGTAGCAAATGAGAAGGCAGACGTTAAAGAAGACGTTTCCAGCTCCAAAAATAAATTACTTTGATAGTTGAACAAAAAAGTGCCAATGAGGTGAGATGAGCGCTCTGCGTTGCAAATGGATGTACATCAAATCGAAATGGGTATTGCAAGGTGTGTCGTCATCCCAGTACCTCAGCGCTCGTCTGCGGGGCTGAGCTGGGATGGTTTCAATGAAATGTCTCCCTTTTCAATGCCTTCAATGATATTACAAGTACATTATTAGTCGCGCTTGTATCAAAGATCAAGAGAAGCCCTGCTGGTAATGGAAAGTAATACAAAGTTTGATAAAGCAACAGTAAGGAACGATTGGCTTGGCTTGTAACTGACATTGGAGCCACTGTGGACATAAGTAGTAACAGCAGAATAAGCCAATATTAAATTATTACACATTGATTGAAAAATTTAATTTCTGATTAAGTGTTGGCCCTGCGATGAGGTGGCGACTTGTCCAGGGTGTACCCCGGCTTTTGCCCGAATGCAGCTGGGCTAGGCCCCAGTCACCCCCACGACCCCGATAGGGACAAGCTGTAGAAAATTGATGGATGGATGGAAAAAAAAAAAAATTCTTATTTTTGCAACATTCCAAAAGCCAATTTAAAAAAAACAAAGGGAAAGCTGAAAATGCAAATTTGAACACAATGCCTTAAATCAGGGGTGACAAACTCAAATACAGAGTGGGCCAAAATTTTAAACTGAACAAAGCCGCGGGCCAAGGTTGAACAAATTAACCTTTAACGTACTCTACGAGCTATCGTCACGTCCGCTTTTCATCCATTCTAACATTGTTCAGACCCAGTCACAAGATATGTGCGGCTCCTGTACGCACACAGGAGCGAATGCAACGCATACTTCATCAACAGCGAAACACGTTACACTGAGGGTGCCAGTATAAAAAACTTTAACACGGTTAGAAATATACGCCACACTGTGAATCCACACCAAACAAGAATGACAAACACATTTCAGGAGAACATCTGCACCGTAACACAACATAAACACAACAGAACAAATACCCAGAATCCTTTGCAGCACTAACTCTTGCCGGACGCTACAAAATACACCCCCGCTACCACCAAAACTCCTCCCCCACACACACACACCTTGTAGCGTCCCGGAAGAGATAGTGCTGCAAAGGGTTCTGGTTTGGTGTGGATTCACAGTGTGGCGTATATTTCTAACAGTGTTAAAGTTTTTTATTCGGCTACCCTCAGTGTAATCTGTATCGCTGTTGATGAAGTATGCGTTGCATTCTAATGTGTGTGCGTGCAGAAGCCGCACATGTTATGTGGCTGGGTGGCTGGCTGGCTGGCTGGCTGGCGTTTGGAAGACTCTCGGGAGGATCGGCGGGCCAGTTTTAGTGTTAATTTGATATCGCCTCAAGGGCCAAGTGAAATTACACGGCGGGCCAAATTTGGCCCACGGGCCAGAGTTTGACACACGTGCCTTAAATAATTCAATTACTGCTGGTTACAATGCAGGTTAGTTGTCACGGCACATCCGCGCACATCCAGGGACGTGCCGCGCGTGTCTCCGCCCTGCAGCAGCCATCAGCTGCAATCATTCACCGGCAATCAGTGCACCTGCCTGTAATGACCGAGCTGCCTTCTTAAGCCTGCACAAGCTGCCATGCCGCGCCGGAATATAACCTTCTGTTGGCATACCGTAAGCTCGTCTTCAGCTTCCTAGTTGCCGTCTGTCCTGATCACTCTGTTTTTTTCTGCGTTGATTGTCGTGTCCTCCCTCACCCTGCAGTTCCCTAAGTGCATCCCCGAGTCAAGCTGTGCGTCTTGTGCTTCTGGATCTTCCCTGCCTCCCTCGTGCTTCCTGGTTCTCGACTCCTCGCTTGCCCCCGGACTACGACGACTCGTTCCTGCCTCTCGACCCCGCTTCCGTCTCTGGCCAACCCTGCCTGCCTTGCCCTTGTTGGACAGCACCGCTCCTCTCAACACGCACCTCCAACATTTACGGTAAAACGCTCCAGTTAAATACTACACATAGTCTTACACAGAGGTGGGTTGAGTAGCCAGAAATTGTACTCAAGTAAGAGTACTGTTACTTTAGAGATTTATTACTCAAGTAAAAGTAAGGAGTAGTCACCCAAATATTTACTTGAGTAAAAGTAAAAAGTATGTTGTGAAAAAACTACTCAAGTACTGAGTAACTGATGAGTAACATACACACACAAACACACACACACACATATATATATATATATATATATATATATATATATATATATATATATATATATATATATATATATATATATATATGTATGTGTGGGGAAAAAAAATCACAAGACTATTTCATCTCTACAGGCCTGTTTCATGAGGGGGGTACCCTCAATCGTCAGGAGATTTTAATGGGAGCATTCGCATACCATGGTTTATATAGGGCACAGAGTGGGTGGGTACAGGCTGGCCTAGGGGCGTGGTGATTGGTTCATGTGTTACCTAGGAGGTGTTTCCGTCTATGGCGGCATGTTGTTACAATTTCGCTGCGCTTGTTGAGGGATGACAGGTCTGGACGGTAGATAATAAACAGTTTCTCTTTCAAGCATAGGTTGCATCTTTTATTACCACTATTGTAAGGTGTGCTGGATGCAAGAATTTGCCATGTTATTGAATATTCAACATTATTGTCTTTGAGGTCCCAAATGTGTTTGCTGAGTTCTGTGGTATTTCGCAGGTTTTTGTTCCTGAAAGAAGCCTTGTGGTTGTTCCATCTGGTTTTGAATTCACCCTCGGTTAATCCTACATATGTGTCGGATGTGTTAATGTCCTTGCGTATTACCTTAGATTGGTAGACAACTGATGTTTGTAAGCATCCCCCGTTGAGGGGGCAATCAGGTTTCTTTCGACAGTTACATGCTTTGTTGGTTTTGGAGTCGTTCTGACTGGGGGTCGACGGCTCATTTGCAATTGTTTTGTTGTGGTTTGAGATGATTTGTCGTATATTGTTCATGCAGCTGTAGCTCAATTTGATGTTGTTCTTGTTGAATACTTTTCTTAGGTTGTTGTCTTTGGGAAAGTGTTTGTCAATCAGGTTGAGGAATTTGTGTCCAATGTTCGTTGAGACGTTTTTGCTGTATGGGGGGTTGTACCAGATGATGCCGTTTCGTTTTTTCTGTTCTTTTTTGGCTGGTTTCCTGGCGTGGGTTCATAGGTGAGGGTGAAATTGTATCCGCTTTCATCAAGGGCTTTTTGGTACGGGGGGGGGTTGCTTGGTCAAATTCAGCTTTGCTAGATGACAGCATCGATAGCCTTTTATTGATTCCGGTAGGTATTCTTTTCGTGGTGGTGGGTGGATGGTTGCTGTCGTGGTGCACGTATTGGAGTGTTGTGTTGGGTTTCGTGAATGGTTGGTAGCTTGGAAGCCACAAGGCTTCTTTCAGGAACAAAAACCTACGAAATACCACAGAACTCAGCAAACACATTTGGGACCTCAAAGACAATAATGTTGAATATTCAATAACATGGCAAATTCTTGCATCCAGCACACCTTACAATAGTGGTAATAAAAGATGCAACCTATGCTTGAAAGAGAAACTGTTTATTATCTACCGTCCAGACCTGTCATCCCTCAACAAGCGCAGCGAAATTGTAACAACATGCCGCCATAGACGGAAACACCTCCTAGGTAACACATGAACCAATCACCACGCCCCTAGGCCAGCCTGTACCCACCCACTCTGTGCCCTATATAAACCATGGTATGCGAATGCTCCCATTAAAATCTCCTGACGATTGAGGGTACCCCCCTCATGAAACAGGCCTGTAGAGATGAAATAGTCTTGTGATTGTTTTTCCCCACACATACATATATTGCGCTCTACTACGGTATCGAGCACTATTTTTTGGATAACCTTATTAAGACATATATATATATATATATATATATATATATATATATATATATATATATATATATATATATATATATATATATACACATATATATATATACATACATTGATATATACATACATTGATATATACAGTATATAATTTATATTTATTTATTTTGCCGTTTTTGTTTACATGTTAATGGTGTTTTAATGAATATACATGCATGTTTAACACATATAGATTCCTTTCTTTCATGAAAACAAGAATATAAGTTGGTGTATTACCTGATTCTGATGACTTGCATTGATTGTAATCAGACAGTAGTGCTGTTAACGTCCACGTTTTCAAATGGAGGAGAAAAAAAGTTCCTCCTTTCTGTCTAATACCACATGAAAGTGGTTGGTTTTTGGCTTCTTATTCGTCCAGATTCCATGTTCGTTTTTATACACTTTACAAGAAATACATTGGCAGCAAACTCCGTAGCTTGCTAGCTTGTTTGCGCTGGCTTTCGGAGACTCTTGTTTTGAAAGCGCAGGCGCGATGGAGCGGCACTTTTATTGTGAAGACAGGAACTGTGCAGTCAGTCTTTAGGCTTTTGACGAGATGTACGGTTGAAATAAAAAAGGGTCTTTTTTCCTTCACACTTTTGATTGATTGATTGAAACTTTTATTAGTAGATTGCACAGTACATTATATATTCCGTACAATTGACCACTAAATAGTAACACCCCAATAAGTTTTTCAACTTGTTTAAGTCCGGTCATGTGACCCCTGGCTCTGTTTGATTGGTCCAACGTCACCAGTGACTGCATCTGATTGGTGGAACGGAGTGAACGTCACCAGTGACTGTATTTGTTGAAACGCAGGCACTATGACAGACCAAAACAAACAAAGCGTGCATTAACAGATCGATAAAAATTAGTAGCGAGTAGCGAGCTGAATGTAGATAAAAGTAGCGGAGTAAAAGTAGCGTTTCTTCTCTATAAATATACTCAAGTAAAAGTATGTTGCATTAAAACTACTCTTAGAAGTACAATTTATCCCAAAAGTTACTCAAGTAGATGTAACGGAGTAAATGTAGCGCGTTACTACCCACCTCTGGTCTTACACCATACACACTCTTGGATTTTGTCACACTCCATTTCCTTAATTATTATATTTAGTATTGTTTGATTATTATATATATACATAAGGCTGCTGTTCTTTACTCGAAACATAATTTCCATTGTTTTTAAAAACACAATATCTGAAAATGTTAACACATTAGAACTTATAAATAATGGATTGGTATGTTCATAGTAGCACGCTTTGTGTATTATTCTAATTACCCTTTTTTGAAGTTTAATTATTGGGTCTATGTTTGTTTTATAAACATTTCCCCAAACTTTAACACAATATGTTAAATATGGAAAAATAAAAGAATAATATAACATATGCAGTCATTTCTTATTCAGCATGTGTCTTACTTTATAAAGAATAGCAATGGATTTGGATATGTTTCCCTTTATATATTTTATAGTTAAAATGTTTATTGTTAATGGCAACAGTAAAGCACAGTAATGTGTATTATATGGAGCTAATGTTATTGTAATGCCAGCATTAATAAGAGCCATTGTAGTACTGGAGGGCTCCAGCAGGGGGCGTGTTGTGCTGGGAGCTATACTAGGGGACACCTGACTTCCTCCTTGCAGTCATTACAGACTTCCTCGTATCTGTATAACTCGAACATCTCCCTTCTCAGGTACAAGTGTCTCTATGTAAATCATTTTACCCTCGATTGTATCTTTATAGTGTTTAAACATGTTTGAAATGGTATATTTTTATGATATGTGTCTTTTCAGTCGACGATACTTTATACATGACCAAGCTAATGCTAAAGCTAATTGTCCTGCCGATGTCGAAGCTGATGCTAACCGCATCAATAGTGTTAAATATATAGAAAGGTACTGTGCGTAGTTAATGATTAATCTGTGTATATTTCTGCTGAAATGTGTATTTACTACAGTTTCTGGAACTAGTTCAGTGTAGTTTGTTTAATATTAAGGAAGGATAAGTGACTTTTGTTACTAAAACAGTATAGGCCTACTGTATTGGGTGAACTTCTGTATTTACAAACCCCGTTTCCATATGAGTTGGGAAATTGTGTTAGATGTAAATATAAACTGACTACAATGATTTGCAAATTATTTTCAACCCATATTCAGTTGAATATGCTACAAGGACAACATATTTGATGTTCAAACTGATGAAAATTTTTTTTTTTGCAAATAATCATTAACTTTAGAATTTGATGCCAGCAACACGTGACAAAGAAGTTGGGAAAGGTGGCAATAAATACTGATAAAGTTGAGGAATGCTCATCAAACACTTATGTGGAACATCCCACAGGTGTGCAGGCTAATTGGGAGCAGGTGGGTGCCATGATTGGGTATAAAAACAGCTTCCCAAAAAATGCTCAGTCTTTCACAAGAAAGGATGGGGCGAGGTACACCCCTTTGTCCACAACTGCGTGAGCAAATAGTCAAACAGTTTAAGAACAACGTTTCTCAAAGCGCAATTGCAAGAAATGTAGGGATTTCAACATCTACGGTCCATAATATCATCAAAAGGTTCAGAGAGTCTGGAGAAATCACTCCACGTAAGCGGCATGGCCGGAAACCAACATTGAATGACTGTGACCTTCGATCCCTCAGACGGCACTGTATCAAAAACCAACATCAATCTCTAAAGGATATCACCACAAAGGCTCAGGAACACTTCAGAAAACCACTGTCGCTAAATACAGTTGCTCGCTACAGCTGTAAGTGCAAGTTAAAGCTCTACTATGCAAAGCGAAAGCCATTTATCAACAACATCCAGAAACGCCGCCGGCTTCTCTGGGCCCGAGATCATCTAAGATGGACTCATGCAAAGTGGAAAATTGTTCTGTGGTCTGACCAGTCCACATTTCAAATTGTTTTTGGAAATATTCGACATTGTGTCATCCGGACCAAAGGGGAAGCGAACCATCCAGACTGTTATCGACGCAAAGTTCAAAAGCCAGCATCTGTGATGGTATGCGGGTGCATTAGTGCCCAAGGCATGGGTAACTTACACATCTGTAAAGGCACCATTAATGCTGAAAGGTACATACAGGTTTTGGAACAACATATGCTGCCATCTAAGCGCCGTCTTTTTCATGGACGCCCCTGCTTATTTCAGCAAGACAATGCCAAGCCACATTCAGCACGTGTTACAACAGCTTGGCTTCGTAAAAACAGAGTGCGGGTACTTTCCTGGCCCGCCCGCAGTCCAGACCTGTCTCCCATCGAAAATGAAGCCTAAAATACCACAACGGAGACCCTCGGACTGTTGAACAACTTAAGCTGTACATCAAGCTTAAAAAATGTGCCTCCTCAGTTCCAAAACGTTTACTGAGTGTTGTTAAAAGGAAAGGCCATGTAACACAGTGGTGAACATGCCCTTTCCCAACTACTTTGGCACGTGTTGCAGCCATGGAATTCTAAGTTAATTATTATTTGCAAAAAAAAAAATAAAGTTTATGAGTTTGAACATCAAATATCTTGTCTTTGTAGTGCATTCAATTGAATATGGGTTGAAAAGGATTTGCAAATCATTGTATACCGTTTATATTTACATCTAACACAATTTCCCAACTCATATGGAAACGGGGTTTGTACTTGTTGAGACATCTTCCAATATTGTTACACTAAGGTAAAGTCTATTAGTGCAACGAACAGGAAAACCTACTCGATTGCTATTTGAATGTACAGTCGTGGTCAAAAGTTTACATACACTTGTAAAGAACTTAATGTCATGGCTGTCTTGAGTTTCCAATCATTTCTACAACTCTTCTTTTTTTTGTGATAGAATGATTGGAGCACATACTTGTTGGTCACAAAAAAAATTCATGAAGTTTGGTTCTTTTATGAATTTATTATGGGTCTACTGCTGGGTCAAAAGTATACATACAGCAATGTTAATATTTGGTTACATGTCCCTTGGCAAGATTCACTGCAATAAGGCACTTTTGGTAGCCATCCACAAGCTTCTGGTTGAATTTTTGACCATTCCTCTTGACAATATTGGTGCAGTTCAGCTAAATGTGTTGGTTTTCTGACATGGACTTGTTTCTTCAGCATTGTCCACATGTCAGAACACATAACTTTCCTCCAGAAGGTGTTATCTTTGTCCATGTGATGTCAGACGAAACAAAAATTGAGCTGTTTGGCCACAATACCCAGCAATATAAGCAATAAAAGGTGAGGCCTTTAGTCCCAGGAACACCATTCCAATCGTCAAACATGGTGGTGGTAGTATTATGGTCTGGGCCTGTTTTGCTGCCAATGCAACTGGTGCTTTACAGAGGGTAAATGGGACAATGAAAAAGTAGGATTACCTCCAAATTCTTCAGGACAACCTAAAATCATCAGGTTGGGTCTTGGGCGCAGTTGGGTGTTCCAACAGGACAATGACCCCAAACACACCTCAAAAGTGGTTTTAGCATGGCCTTACCAAAGTCCTGACTTAAACGCCGCTCACTCACGCAAACGTGGGAACACAGAGACGCTTTCTGCTCCTATCAGCAGATAACAACAACAAAAAAGAAGAAGGCTTTACAAACTTTCCCGTGTTTTCCTGCTCCTGGAGAGAGTATTCGGTGGAATGTTATAATATTACACTGTACAATTTTCCATTGTAAATTCACAGCACATTAATAGATAATAATTGCGTTACTTTCACAGTAACATTTACAGTCATTTACTGTGAAATATCTTTGCAGCAATTTATTGTAACTGCAATGCTGTGATTTTATGGTTAATTACAACACAATTACAGTAACTGTAACTTCACAGTTGGAATGTTCAGTACAATAAAATTACAACTATAAGCTGTAACTTCACAAATGTATTTTTAGACTTAACTACTCTCTCTGTTTACAAAGAGAGTAGTGCCACTTACTCTACAAAAAAGTGCAACATAGTCTATGGAACCTCTTAAAGGGATCAAATTAGGACTTTTTTTCCCACATTTAAAACACTTTTTTTGTGGTCTACACAACATGTAATGGTGTTTCTTTGGTCAAAATTTAGCATAGTTAAAGTTTACAGACCATCAAGCTGCTTTCTGATGAAACAAAAATTGAGCCGTTTGGCCACAACTCCCAGCAATATGTTTGGAGGAGAAAAGGTGAGGCCTTTAATCCCAGGAACACCATTACTACCGTCAAGCATGGTGGTGATAGTATTATGATCTGGGCCTGTTTTGTTGCTAATGGAACTGGTGCTTTACAAAGAGTAAATGGGATGATGAAAAAGGAGGATTACCTCCAAATTCTTCAGGGCAACCTAAAATCATCAGGTTGGGTCTTGGGCGCAGTTGGGTGTTCCAACAGGACATAGACCCCAAACACACGTCAAAAGTGGTTTTAGAATGGCCTTCCCAAAGTCCTGACTTAAACGTGTGGACAATGCTGAAGAAACAAGTCCATGTCAGAAAACCAAGACACTTAGCCAAACTGCACCAATTTTGTCAAGAGGAGTGGTCAAAAATTCAACCAGAAGCTTGCCAGAAGCTTGTGGTTGGCTTCCAAAAGCGCCTTATTGCAGTGAAACTTGCCAAGGGACATGTAAGCAAATATTAACATTGCTGTATGTATACTTTTGACCCAGCAGATTTGCTCACATTTTCAGTAGACACATAATAAATTCATAAAATGAATGTGACCAACAAGTATGTGCTCCAATCACTCTATCACAAAATAATAAGAGTTGTAGAAATGATTGTAAACTCAAGACAGCCATGACATTATGTTCTTTACAAGTGTATGTAAACGTTTGACCACGACTGTATATTCGTATAATACTGGAGTGCATTTTATGAATATTTGTTTCAATACTGTGTACTTGTACATGTTTGGTATTTGATTTATTCCTGGTAGTCATTATACAGACGTGAGCAGAACGAAGTTGTGTCCTCATATATGTATAACTCGAACATCGATTACACCAGCACACTTTTATATTGCAAACTCCAGGCACATAAATAAACATAACATATATAAAATCAACGCTGAGTTTCAGTCAAAATTGAGAATTATTATCTTGCCATTACTTTTGTACATATCCCCTGTTGTGGTTTGTTTGCAGATTGCTAAATATTTAGCAACCGGGTGTTGTCAAGACTAAGTATAAGTATAAAAAGTGTTTTTACTTCCATCATGGCAGTACAGGCGCTGTGGTTTGAGTCAGTTGCTAAAGTGAGATTTTTATGAGCTCCTTTTATTCCCTCGTCATCATGAAGGCTGAATGGAACCCACGAATCACACTCGACAATGTTTGCTTAGCTTTAGCGAGGAACACAACGACTAAAGGTCATTGTTATATTGCAGTGACTTACGAGACCGAGGCGGTTTTACGGCCTCGCTAACACTTTTATGCGGGTCAGGGCACGCTAGCCTAAAAACGACAGCGGTGGCGCTCAGCACAATGTGTAAGGACACTTGTGGCCGAGTCAAGAGGCCCGGTCCCGCTCGACTTAGCAGGCGCGCACGCGATAGGGTCTAAATCCAACGTGGAATGGCGACAGGCTGCAACCTGCACTAAAGAGGGTCAGCGCTGAACAAAGACGTGTTTTGTGGACAAAACTAGGAGGTAAACATTTAGTCATGCAGCAAAAAGATCTGAGCTGCCATATTCGTTGTTCTTTTCAGCCTGGGCTGGTCTCTGGTTCTTAAAAATGCCGATGTCTCTGTCGTATGTCTGACATGTCCTCACAAACCACTGCACCCCGTCGGTCAGAATCCTTTGCCAGACACAATAAAAACTACTCTGCAAGCTTTTCCAAACTATATGTCACAATTTACAACTGACGGTCAATACTGTCTTCAGGGAAAAGGGATGCCCCACAAGTCATGGGACAACCGCTGTCGCTATGTTTACATGGACTAAAACAGTCGTTGGACAGACACTGTGTGCCTGCTAAACATGAGGGGGTGTATGTAGTAGGGTTGTACAGTATACTGGTATTAGTATAGTACCGCGATACTAATGAATCATATTCGGTACTATACCGACTCTGAAAAGTACCGGTCCCGCACCACCATCGTCGTCACGTCGTGACATTGCTTGTTTACGAGCAGACGAGCATGTTCGGCGGCACACAATCACGGAGTACTTATAAGCAGACACAGTGTGTAGACAGAAAAGGGAGAATGGACACATTTTGGCTTAAAGGGGAACATTATCACAATTTCAGAAGGATTAAAACCATTAAAAATCAGTTCCCAGTGGCTTATTTTATTTTTCGAAGTTTTTTTCAAAATTTTACCCATCACGCAATATCCCTAAAAAAAGCTTCAAAGTGCCTGATTTTAACCATTGTTATAAACACCCGTCCATTTTCCTGTGACGTCACATAGTGATGCCGATACAAACAAACATGGCGGATAGAACATTACCTCTTATTCAGACTTGTATTTCAGCGGCTTAAGCGATTCAACAGATTACGCATGTATTGAAACGGATGGTTGTAGTGTGGAAGCAGGTAGCGAAAACGAAATTGAAGAAGAAAATGAAGCTATTGAGCCATATCGGTTTGAACCGTATGCAAGCGAAACTGACGAAAACGACACGACAGCCAGCGACACGGGAGAAAGCGAGGACGAATTTGGCGATCGCCTTCTAACCAACGATTGGTATGTGTTTGTTTGGCATTAAAGGAAACTAACAACTATGAACTAGGTTTACAGCATATGAAATACATTTGGCAACAACATGCACTTTGAGAGTGCAGACAGCCCAATTTTCATCAATTAATATATTCTGTAGACATACCCTCATCCGCTTGCAGATTTCTTTGACTTTATCGTTGGAAATGCTTTGAGTGTCGCAGGATATCCACACATTCTTGCCATCTCTGTCGTAGCATAGCTTTTGTCGGTAAAGTGTGCGGAACAAACGTCCAATTTCTTGCCACTTTCGCATTTTTGGGCCACTGGTGCAACTTCAATCCGTCCCTGTTCGTGTTGTTACACCCTCCGACAACACACCGACGAGGCATGATGTCTCCAAGGTACGGAAAACAGTCGAAAAAACGGAAAAAACAGAGCTGATTTGACTCGGTGTTTGTAATGTGTTTGAGAAAATGGCGGATTGCTTCCCAATGTGACGTCACGTTGTGATCGCTCCAAGAGCGAATAATAGAAAGGCGTTTAATTCGCCAAAATTCACCCATTTAGAGTTCGGAAATCGGTTAAAAAAATATATGGTCTTTTTTCTGCAACATCAAGGTATATATTGACGCTTACATAGGTCTGGTGATAATGTTCCCCTTTAAAAACTAACGATAAAGGTGAAGTTATAACCATACTTGCCAACCTTGAGACCAGTGCCGGCCCAAGCCTCCATGGGGCCCTAAGCAAAATTTGATTTTGGGGCCCTCTATTTCTGCCAATAATATATAAATAATATATAAACTCATTGCGGCTCTGGCAGTGTTGTTTACATTATCCTATTGTCAGCCTGGCATGTCTTTACAAATGACATGTCATTTATAAAGATATGGGGGTGGCCCAGTTAAGAACATAAATAATACCAATGAATGAACGAATGATGTCCAGAGTGCCACATATGGTTCCTAATCTTAAAATGTAGAAAACATTCAGCTACAAGAGTGGCCTGGGGTTGAACAGTCCAAGTGATAAAGCTTTGTATTTACAGTAAAAGTGTCATCTTGTCTCATCAGTCTTGTACATATTAGTCTTTAATTACTAGTTTATATTTTTAGTTAATTGTTCATATTTAATGTTTACTTTGTACAAAGAGAGCGCAGTCTACTGAAGTTAAATTCCATGTGTGTTAAACATAACTGGACAATAAAGCTGATTCTGATTCACTTTATTATTTTTGGTAACAAAAACCTGAAACAGCAATGTGCAAAAATGTTGACCTAAAATTTTGTTTTTGTACAATAATATATATTTGATCATTTAGAAATCATCAGTCAGACTCGTACATGCAAAAAATAAAAAATAATAATTTTTTGTTAATTGCTTTTGGGGGCCCCCTGGTGGCCGCGGGGCCCTAAGCAAGCGCTTAGTACGCTTATGCCTTGGGCCGGCTCTGCTTGAGACCTCCGAATTCGGGAGATGGGTGGGTGGGGTTGTGGTGGTAGCAGGAGGTGTATATTGTAGCGTCCCGTAAGAGTTACTGCTGCAAGGGGTTCTGGGTATTTGTTCTGTTGTGTTTATGTTGTGTTACGGTGCGGATGTTCTCCCGAAATGTGTTTGTCATTCTTGTTTGGTGTGGGTTCACAGTGTGGCGCATATTTATAACAGTGTTAAAGTTGTTTATACGGCCACCCTCAGTGTGACCTGTATGGCTGTTGATCAAGTATGCCTTGCATTCACTTGTGTGTGTGTGTAAAAGCTGCATATATTATGTGACTGGGCCGGCACGCTGTTTGTATGGAGGAAAAGCTGACGTGACGATAAGTTGTAGAGGGCGTAGTGCTTTTAAGGCACGCCGTCAATACTGTTGTCCGGGTGGAAATCGGGAGAAATTCGGGAAAACGGTTGCCCCGGGAGATTTTCGGGAGGGGCACTGAAATTCGGGAGTCTCCCGGGAAAATCCGGAGGGTTGGCAAGTATGGTTATAACACTGAAACGCCCTCAGGAATAGGTGCTTTAAAACATGGCTAGCCACCTAGCGGCTAATGTCCATCCGCCGTCGGCCGTGTTTTAGCGACTTCTAAATCACTAATCTTTGCCTCCATGGTGACAAATAAAGTAAGTTTCTTACAAGTATCATCCCTGCAGGACGAGGAATAGCTAAACATGCTTCACTACACACCGTAGCTCACCGGCGTCAAAATGTAAACAAATGCCATTGGTGGATCTACACCTGACATCCACTGTAATGATACCAAGTACAGGAGCGTATCTAGTCGATACTATTATGATTACCTCGATATTTTTTGGCATCACGTCATCTTTTGTTTTTTTTAAATTCATATTATGTTTATAAACTCAGGAAATATGTCCCTGGACACATGAGGACTTTGAATATGACCAATGTTTGATCCTGTAACGACTTGGTATCGGATACATACCCAAATTTGTGGTATCATCCAAAACTAATGTAAAGTATGAAACAACAGAAGAATAAGTGATTATTACATTTTAACAGAAGTGTAGATAGAACATGTTAAAAGAGAAAGTAAGCAGATATTAACAGTAAATGAACAAGTAGATTAATAATTGATTTTCTATCACTCGTCCTTAATTATTTTGACAAAATAATAAAATGGCAAATGACACAATATGTTACTGCATATGTCAGCAGACTAATTAGGAGCCTCTGTTTGTTTACTTACTACTAAAAGACAAGTCTAATATGTTCACTATTTTATTTAAAGACAAACTTGCAATAAGAAACATATGTTAAATGTACCGTAAGATTTGTTGTTGAAATAAAAACAATAATGCAATTTTTTGTGGTCCCCTTTGTTTAGAAATGTATCGAAATAATTTTGGTTCCGGTACCAAAATATTGGTATCGGGACAACACGAGTATGTAGTCATTTTAACGTATCCTTAAGGTAAGATGAGCTGCTTTGGTTCTTGTGGTTATATCAGTGACGGATCCTGGACCGCCACTAACAACTATTTTGATAGTGGACTAGTCATATCCTAACAATTTATCTACTAATCAGATTATAAAGCATACACTTATTCAGCAGCTCTAATTAAGCCATCGGCTTATACATTTAGCTTAACATATTTTTAAGTATGTGCCAAGGTTTCTCATTGTATCCCATTGGGTTGAGTTTTTTTCTTTTGCCTTGATGTGGGATCTGAGTTGAGGATGTCGTTGTGGCTTGTGCAGCCCTTTGAGACACTTGTGATTAAGGGCTATATAAATAAACTTTGATTGATTAATTGATTGAACTAACAATAACGACAAGTAATTAATTCAGAAATATGTATTTATACTGTAAATGTGCTGCTCATTAGGCTGTTACAAAAATATTAACTCATAAGATTGTGTCCATTGTAAAGCAAGGACAGGCAAAGCGCTGATAAAAAAAATAAAGCACCAATTTGTATGTAAACAAAGGAAAGTCAAAATAGCAAGAATACAAACAAACTAAACAATACAAACACTATCTCGCTCCCTCAAAAAGAAAGGAGTGTTCTTGGGATGGCGGACTTTGGCTAAAATGACAGTTTATTCAAGTTTTCTACACAACTTTGTGCCTCTGTTGTTAGCTACCGAGCTAATAAGCTAACAATCTTACCGAGGAGCAGGGTCATTGCTAAGAATTCTGGGCTCCCTGAAAGAGTATCGGTGTGGGCCCCTCTACCCCATTACTCTGCCACCTTCAATGTTCTTGTTTTTCAGTCACTATTATTTCCATGCACTAAATTAGTCCGATTTCTCAATATACCGTATTTTTCGGAGTATAAGGCGCACCGGACTATAAGTCGCACTGGCCGAAAATGCATAATAAAGAAGGAAAGAAACATATATAAGTCGCACTGGAGTATAAGTCGCATTTTTTGGGGAAATGTATTTGATAAAACCCAACACCAAGAATAGACATTTGAAAGGCAATTTAAAATAAATAAAGAATAGTGAACAACAGGCTGAATAAGTGTACGTTATATGAGGCATAAATAACCAACTGAGAACGTGCCTGGTATGTTAACGTAACATATTATGGTAAGAGTCATTCAAATAACTATAACATATAGAACATGCTATACGTTTACCAAACAATCTGTCACTCCTAATCGCTAAATCCCATGAAATCTTATACGTCTCTTACGTGAATGAGCTAAATAATATTATTTGATATTTTACGGTAATGTGTTAATCATTTCACACATAAGTCTCTCCTGAGTATAAGTCGCAGCCCCGGCCAAACTGAAAACAACTGTGACTTATAGTCTGAAAAATACGGTAATTCGTTTTTTTGTATTTTCCACACCTACATGTGAAGTTCAGGTGTCCATGCACACTCTGTAATGCGACTATTGGTCATACGCCATGTGCCTCCCCTACACTGGGGGGCACTTATTTCATTTTAGCGCGGTTAAATGAATTTCTGGTTGACCTATGATGTCACACTAGCCATCTGCGCTTCCTTACAACTTGTTTTAAGTGATGTCAGAGAATCTGGAGAAATCACTGCACATAAGCAGCAATGCTGAAAACCAACATTGAATGCCCGTGACCTTCGATCCCTCAGGCGGTACTGCATCAACAAGCGACATCAGTGTGTAAAGGATATCACCACATGGGCTCAGAAACACTTCAGAAAACCACTGTCAATAACTACAGTTTGTCGCTACATCTGTAAGTGCAAGTTAAAGCTCTACTATGCAAAGCAAAAGCCTTTTATCAACAACACCCAGAAACGCCGCCGACTTCGCTGGGCCCGAGCTCATCTAAATTGTACTGATGCAAAGTGTAAAAGTGTTTTGTGGTCTGACGAGTCCACATTTCAAATTGTTTTTGGAAACTGTGGACGTCATGTCCTCTGGACCAAAGAGGAAAAAGAACCATCCGGACTGTTATAGGTGCAAAGTTCAAAAGCCAGCATCTGTGATGATATGGGGGTGTATTTCTGCCCAAGGCATGAGTGACTTACACATCTGTGTAGGCACCATTAATGCTGAAAGGTACATACAGGTTTTGGAGCAACATATTTGGCCATCCAAGCAATGTTATCATGGACGCCCCTGCTTATTTCAGCAAGACAATGCCAAGCCACGTGTTACAACAGCGTGGCTTCATAGTAAAAGAGTGCGGGTACTAGACTGGCCTGCCTGTAGTCCAGACCTGTCTCCCATTGAACATGTGTGGCGCAATATGAAGCCTAAAATACCTCAGCAGAGACCCCGGACTGTTGAACAACTTAAGCTGTGCATCAAGCAAGAATGGGAAAGAATTCCACCTGAAAAGCTTCAAAAATTGGTCTCCTCAGTTCCCAAACGTTTACTGAGTGTTGTTAAAAGGAAAGGTCATGTAACACAGTGGTAAAAATGCCCGTGTGCCAACTTTTTTGCAATGTGTTGCTGCAAGTTAATGATTATTTGCTCAAACATTAAATATCTTGTCTTTGCAGTCTATTCAATTGAATATAAGTTGAAAAGGATTTGTAAATCATTGTATTCTGTTTACGAATTACACAACGTGCCAACTTCACTGGTTTTGGGTTTTGTATTTGTTGCACCTTGTAAATCTAATTGCTGCAATAAACTATTTTGGCAAGATATTCATGTGTTTTAGTTCAACTATAGTTGTGTATGTGTGAATGAGAGTTGCTCAGACTTGTGCAAAACTGAGTTTCACATAGTTGGTTCCAATGTTTAAAAACATCATTTAGAACGTGTATTCATGTTGTCTGTCTATCTGTGTTGGCCCTGCGATGAAGTGGCGACTTGTCCAGGGTGTACCCCGCCTTCCGCCCGATTGTAGCTGAGATAGGCTCCAGCGCCCCCGCGACCCCAAAGGGAATAAGCGGTAGAAAATGGATGGATGGATGGATTCACAAAACCTCAATCAGACACTTTTGGTGAAGTCCCAGCTATTTTTTGTGCGCACGTCAATCGCAATTATTGTGGAGACTCCAGAGCTCCCACACGTGCACACTTTCCAAATTCTCAGGATGGGAGCGCTGACAAAGGCGATGGAGAAGAGGAGGAAGAAGAAGAAACGTCCTGTGAAGTTTTTCTACTTTTTAATGCCTGAGGTGTTTTTTCACCTCTGTGTCTAGTTGTCCCTTTTCTTTCCCTCCTCCTGCTGGTCTGGCATGTCCTCCTTCCTCTTTTGTAGCTGCAGGCCTTTCTCCCATTCAAGCGTCCTCTTCACTCCTTTGGCGCTCTCGGGGGCCTCATTATAAGCCTGCATTAAATAAAAACATTTAGATTTTTGTGCTTGCTGTGGACCTTGTAGGGTCAGGATTTCCCCCCGCCCCCTTCTCCTTTCTCGCTGAGTGTGCATTTGCTGGGGGTCTGCCGCTTTTTCAGAATGGCTGGCCCAGGACTCCTAGGGGGCACTAATTGTGTCTCATTAAGTCGTACAGTAGTCACGAGGGGAGGGGAGCTGCGGGGGGGAGGGAGTCCTTACAAGGCCTGGCAATTAGAAGTCCCAGAGAGCTTGAATGGGGGTCCTAATCAGGCCACAATGGCGCGGGCTCCCTGCCTATTAGCCAAAAAAGGAAGTGTTGCCATTGTCCAAACACACGTGCACGCGCACCCACACAAAAGCAGGAATGCCCGCGGCCTGGCAGGGAGGGATGGAGCGGCGAGATGCCGTCATCCCGTGAGCCAATTTAGAAAAGATTGGAGGACTTAAGAGAGTTTTTCACTGCCTTCCGACTCGAAAGATTCAGGCGTTCCACACAAAATACACGCACACAGGTGCACACACACACACACACACACAAGCTAAAACGGGCCTCATTAGTGACGTGGAGGACGAGCTCGGAGTCTGCGCTGTGTTTGCTCATTTGTTGCTCTCTGATTCCCGTTCACAGCCGCTCATGTCTTCTTAGACAAAAAACATTCCCTGCGAGGAACGGTCCACGAAATGAGCAGGCGGTGTCTGTGCAGGATTCATAAATGACAACACAGCACGCCCACCCGAGAAAGCACACAGCGTGTCAAATGCAAATACAAACAATCATACAAATAATGTATTTATTAGGGCTGTCAAAAACAACAAGTTAACTCATACAAAATAATTGTACAGTCCTGGTCAAAAGTTGACATACACTTGTAAAAAAACATAATGTCAGGAAAAAAACAAATACCAAACATGTACAAGTACACAGTATTGCAACAAATAATTATAAAATGCACTCCAGTATTATTATACGAATATACAGTCGTGGTCAAACGTTTACATACATTTGTAAAGAACATAATGTCATGGCTGTCTTGAGTTTCTAATAATTTCTACAACTCTTATTTTTTTTGTGATAGAGTGATTGGAGCACATACTTGTTGGTCACAAAAAACATTCATGAAGTTTGCTTCTTTTATGAATTTATTATGGGTCTACTGAAAATGTGACCAAATATGCTGGCTCAAAAGTATACATACAGCAATGTTAATATTTGGTTACACGTCCCTTGGCAATAAGGCACTTTTGGTAGCCATCCACAAGCTTCCGGCAAGCTTCTGGTAGAATTTTTGACCACTCCTCTTGACAAAATTGGTGCAGTTCAGCTAAATGTGTTGGTTTTCTGACATGGACTTGTTTCTTCAGCATTGTCCACACATTTAAGTCAGGACTTTGGGAAGGCCATTCTAAAACCTTAATTCTAGCCTGATTTAGCCATTCTTTTGACGTGTGTTTGGGGTCATTGTCCCGTTGGAACACCCAACTGCGCACAAGACCCAACCTCTAGGCTGATGATTTTAGGTTGTCCTGAGGAATTTGGAGGTAATCCTCCTTTTTCATTGTCCCATTTACTCTCTGTAAAGCACCAGTTCCATTAGCAGCAAAACAGGCCCATATCATAATACTACCACCACCATGCTTGACGGTAGGATTGGTGTTCCTGGGATTAAAGGCCTCACCTTTTATCCTCCAAACATATTGCTGGGAGTTGTGGCCAAACAGCTCAATTTTTGTTTCATCAGAAAGCAGCTTGATTGTCTGTAAACTTTAGCTATGCCAAATTTTTGACCAAAGAAACACCATTACATGTTGTGTAGACCACAAAAAAAGTATTTTAAATGTGGAAAAAAAGTCATAATTTGATCCCTTTAAGACAGTGGTTCTTAAAGGGGAACATTATCACCAGACCTATGTAAGCGTCAATATATACATTGATGTTGCAGAAAAAAGACCATATATTTTTTTAACCGATTTCCGAACTCTAAATGGGTGAATTTTGGCAAATTAAACGCCTTTCTATTATTCGATCTCGGATCGGGAAGCAATCCGCCATTTTCTCAAACACATTACAAACACCGAGTCAAATCAGCTCTGTTATTTTCCGTTTTTTCGACTGTTTTCCGTACCTTGGAGACATCATGCCTCGTCGGTGTGTTGTCGGAGGGTGTAACAACACGAACAGGGACGGATTCAAGTTGCACCAGTGGCCCAAAGATGCGAAAGTGGCAAGAAATTGGACGTTTGTTCCGCACACTTTACCGACGAAAGCTATGCTACGACAGAGATGGCAAGAATGTGTGGATATCCTGCGACACTCAAAGCAGATGCATTTCCAACTGGACTGGACAGATCAGCTTTCAGGAAAAGAGAGCGGATGAGGGTATGTCTACAGAATATATTAATTGATGAAAACTGGGCTGTCTGCACTCTCAAAGTGCATGTTGTTGCCAAATGTATTTCATATGCTGTAAACCTAGTTCATAGTTGTTAGTTTCCTTTAATGCCAAACAAACACAATTGTGATAATGTTCCCCTTTAACCTGGGTTCGATCGAACCCTAGGGGTTCGGTGAGTCGGCCTCAGGGGTTCGGCGGAGCCTCCACCGTGGAGTTCAAGACACACCCGACTCATCGTGTAAATAAAAACTTCTCCCTATCAGCGTATTATGGATACCCCCAAACGATGTTCCCTCTAATTTTCCATCTGATTTGCAGGTGTGTAATTTCGTGTGAGTTCATGCACTGTGTTGGTTTTGTTCTTTGAACAAGGTGATGTTCATGCACGGTTCATTTTGTGCACCAGTAAAAAAAAACATAACTTTGTCTTGAATTTGAAAAAAAAAACAATTTTACTTTTCACTAAAGAAGGGTTCGGTGAATGCGCATATGAAACTGGTGGGGTTCGGTACCTCCAACAAGGTTAAGAACCACTGCTTTAAGAGTTTCCATAGACTACCTTGCACTTTTTTGTAGAGTAAGTGGCACTAGTTAAGTCTATAAATACATTTGTGAAGTTACAGCTTATAGTTGTAATTGTATTGTACTGAACATTCCAACTGTGAAGTTACAGTTATTGTAATTGTGTTGTAATTAACCATAAAATCACAGCACTGCAGTTACAATAAATTAATGCAAAGATATTTCACAGTCAATTACTATAAATGTTACTGTGAAAGTAACGCAATTATTAGCCATTAATTTGCTGCGAATTTACAATGGAAAATTGTACAGTGTAATATTATTAAATTCCACCGAATACTCTCTCCAGGAGCAGGAAAACACGGGAAAGTTTGTAAAGCCTTCTTCTTTTTTGTTGTTGTTATCTGCTGATAGGAGCAGAAAGCGTCTCTGTGTTCCCACGTTTGCGTGAGTGAGCGACGTTTAAGTCAGGACTTTGGGAAGGCCATTCTAAAACCACTTTTGAGGTGTGTTTGGGGTCATTGTCCTGTTGGAACACCCAACTGCGCCCAAGACCCAACCTGATGATTTTAGGTTGTCCTGAAGAATTTGGAGGTAATCCTACTTTTTCATTGTCCCATTTACCCTCTGTAAAGCACCAGTTGCATTGGCAGCAAAACAGGCCCAGACCATAATACTACCACCACCATGTTTGACGGTTGGAATGGTGTTCCTGGGATTAAAGGCCTCACCTTTTCTCCTTCAAACATATTGCTGGGTATTGTGGCCAAACAGCTCAATTTTTGTTTCGTCTGACATCACATGGACAAAGATAACACCTTCTGGAGGAAAGTTCTGCGTTCTGACATGTGGACAATGCTGAAGAAACAAGTCCATGTCAGAAAACCAACACATTTAGCTGAACTGCACCAATATTGTCAAGAGGAATGGTCAAAAATTCAACCAGAAGCTTGTGGATGGCTACCAAAAGTGCCTTATTGCAGTGAAACTTGCCAAGGGACATGTAACCAAATATTAACATTGCTGTATGTATACTTTTGACCCAGCAGATTTGGTCCCATTTTCAGTAGACCCATAATAAATTCATAAAAGAACCAAACTTCATAAATATTTGATGTGACCAACAAGTATGTGCTCCAATCACTCTATCACAAAAAAAAAAGAGAATTAATGCAAAGATATTTCACAGTCAATTACTATAAATATTATTGTGAAAGTAACGCAATTATTAGCCATTAATTTGCTGCGAATTTACAATGGAAAATTGTATAGTGTAATATTATAACATTCCGCCGAATACTCTCTCCAGGAGCAGGAAAACACGGGAAAGTTTGTAAAGCCTTCTTCTTTTTTGTTGTTGTTATGTGCTGATAGGAGCAGAAAGCGTCTCTGTGTTCCCACGTTTGCGTGAGTGAGCGGCGTTCCCAGGAGAAACATCGGCTACTCCCCTTTATCTGCCAGTGCTATTGCACTGGATTATGAAGTGGATTATGCAAATGCATGCCAATATATTCATTTCGACAAAGGTTGAGGTTCGTGAGCCCATGCATGGAATTTATGAATACGCATATAAAGGCGGAGGGTGTGTGTGCGTGTGTGTGCATGTGTGTGTTGGAGAGTGTTGAAGAAGTGAATTTGCTGCAACGTGTTATCATTTAATTAAAAGCGGCGTTATTCAATGCGTTGAATTAGCTGCAAATGTACTTTAGTGCATTGTTTCAATTACTTATCATGCTTTGTACACTCAAGGCCGTCTCACAGTTTAATTGTGTGGGTTTTAATTTTATTCAATACAAACAACAATGGATGTCGCTTTATTGACTCCAAGCTCAAAAATAATCTCATTGCTAATTTTTTAATTTGTTTTCAAACAAAGCTGGAGTGTGTTATTGTGTTGTTTATGGATGAATGTCAATACTGGTAATTTTTTGAGGGCCAAGCTTGCACACATTCAACATGTGCATTAAAGGGGAACATTATCACAATTTCAGAAGGGTTAAAACCATTAAAAATCAGTTCCCAGTGGCTTATTTTATTTTTCGAAGTTTTTTTCAAAATTTTACCCATCACGCAATATCCCTAAAAAAAGCTTCAAAGTGCCTGATTTTAACCATCGTTATATACACCCGTCCATTTTCCTGTGACGTCACATAGTGAAGCCAATACAAACAAACATGGCGGATAGAACAGCAAGCTATAGCGACATTAGCTCGGATTCAGACTCGGATTTCAGCGGCTTAAGTGATTCAACAGATTACGCATGTATTGAAACGGATGGTTGTAGTGTGGAGGCAGGTAGCGAAAACGAAATTGAAGAAGAAACTGAAGCTATTGAGCCATATGGGTTTGAACCGTATGCAAGCGAAACCGACGAAAACGACACGACAGCCAGCGACACGGGAGAAAGCGAGGACGAATTCGGCGATCGCCTTCTAACCAACGATTGGTATGTGTTTGTTTGGCATTAAAGGAAACTAACAACTATGAACTAGGTTTACAGCATATGAAATACATTTGGCAACAACATGTACTTTGAGAGTGCAGACAGCCCATTTCAGGCGCGCTAAGAACATATATTTTTCCACGATTTCAGCACTCAGGTTAACCATACCTAAATAGACACAAAATACTGCATTACACAAGACTACCCGAATGTACTCGAATGATTGAAAAAAATAAATGTTTTAAGCTAAATTATTGGTAAACACAGTTTATGTATAATAATTTACGTAAAACCGCGAGTAATTAATAAAGTTTTCATCAATTAATATATTCTGTAGACATACCCTCATCCGCTCTCTTTTCCTGAAAGCTGATCTGTCCAGTTTTGGAGTTGATGTCAGCATCTGCTTTGAGTGTCGCAGGATATCCACACATTCTTGCCATCTCTGTCGTAGCATAGCTTTAGTCGGTAAAGTGTGCGGAACAAACGACTGACCATTTCGTCGGCTTTCCCCACAGCCTCGTATTTTGAACAAATTTTGTCCAATTTCTTGCCACTTTCGCATCTTTGGGCCACTGGTGCAACTTGAATCCGTCCCTGTTCGTGTTGTTACACCCTCCGACAACACACAGACGAAAGTGAGAAAATGGCGGATTGCTTCCCGATGTGACGTCACGTTGTGATGTCATCGCTCCGAGAGCGAATAATAGAAAGGCGTTTAATTCGCCAAAATTCACCCATTCAGAGTTCGGAAATCGGTTAAAAAAAATATATGGTCTTTTTTCTGCAACATCAAGGTATATATTGACGCTTACATAGGTCTGGTGATAATGTTCCCCTTTAAGCACTGCTTCTTTTTCTGGGAATTTGCCTAATAAAACCTTGACCATAGGGTGCACCGGATTATAAGGCGCACTGCCGATGAACGGGTCTAGTCAGGTTTATTTTTTATACAAAAGGCGCACCGGGTTATAGGGTGCATTAAAGGGGTCATATTATCATTTATTTTTTTCTAAATTGAAAACACTTCCTTGTGGTCTACATAACATGTAATGGTGGTTCTTTGGTCAAAGTGTGGCATAGATTATGTTTTACAGATCATCTTCAAGTCACTTTCTGACAGTCGCTTCCGGATGCGCCGTTTTGTGGGCGGTCTTATTTACGTGGCTCACCTTCGACAGCGTCTATTCTCCGTCGTCTTTGTTGTAGCGGTGTAGCGTGCAAGGACGGGAGTGGAAGAAGTGTCAAAAGATGGAGCTAACTGTTTTAATGACATTCCGACTTTACTTAAATCAATAACGAAGCAGCATCTCTTCATCCAGAGCTCACTAGTGCAACAACGCCGGAAATGTGTCTCGTGAAAAACCGTCCGACCGGAACTCTAATAACTAAAGTCCTTGGGTGGATAATGTAAACTCTGTTTTAGCGCTTTCATGGCGAGTTTACTGACAGATATAAGTTAGAACTTTACACTACTTTGTATTAGAAATGGCAACAGCGCAGGATGAATGTCACATAACAAGAAGATAGAAAAAAAGAAGAAGCTTATCGACTATGGGGTCGGCACAGACTACAAAGACGGACGTGCGCAAATTTTCAGGACTTATGAAGATCCCAAATACAGATCAGAAGGTACCGGAAGGTAAGAAAAGTTGCTTTTTCATAATATTACGAAACAAAACGCCAGATAATGTCTTACCTTATACACACACCATAATAATTCTCCTATGTTGAAGCACAGTACAATCCATCAAGCGGTGCGGCCTTAATAGCTTACCAAAACCGTACTAAAACATTTTGATGGATTGTTGAGCGCCGTGTGTAATGTTCTGTATTTTCAATGGAACATATAACATTTTGGTGTTCTGTACTTGAGTCATATTGCACAGTCTACATGTATCTCTTATGTGTGACTGTCATCTACTGGTCACACTTATCATTTCACCATGTACCAAATAAAAAAGCTTTGAGGTCGGTAAGCACAACCAAAATTATTCTGTACATTAGGCGTGTTATAAGGCGCACTGTCGATTTTTGAGAAAACAATATAATTCTAAGTGCGGCTTTTAGTCCAAAAAATACGGCATTTTAGAGATTTTGATGCTACGATTTTATGAAAAGGACAGTACAGTGGTACCTTAACTTACTTGTATTTTGTGATACAAGCGGTCTTTTTTTTATGTTTTAAATTGCATACATAATTTGAGTTACGAGTCTCCCGATTAGACTAAAGACGATCTACGCATTGACACAATCCTGCCTTCCAACCACCGGAACTGGGAAAGTCAGTGGGAAGGAGAAGGAGCCGATGACCAAATCAGAGAAACGAACCATTAAAAAGATGACAAACCGGTTAGCCAGCCCAGAGAGTCCACATCACCCGAAGACGCCACTAGCTTCTGCAGCATGCAGCCATCAACATCTAAACAATTTATCCATAAAAATACAAAAAAGCTGCCAATGCTGTCATGTTGCTGCAGGACTTGTACGTGTCGTGTAAGTGTTGGTCACGTTTGCAGTGAAATGAACGAGTGGAAGTTGAAGCTGGTCAGTTGTTGATAAGACAACCACTTTCAATAATATTTGCATGAGAATGTCATCAACTCGCGGCTTTGGGCCCCTTCTACACTAAGGATAAATCCCACCTAACCTTATCCTTGTCCAGACACACTCAATGCCGTGGTTTAAGAACCCCACCCGTCCGTCGGCGCAACGCGACCTAGTACGCATGCCCGGGAAAAATGCGTGCGTCATAGTCACCTTTGACCTGGAAGTGTATTCTTACCCTGTGTTTCAATGTAGACTACTGCCACATTTCTCTTAACAGTAAACCTTGCTTGCCTCACCATCAGCAGCTGTTAGACTATTGTAGTGAATCACACCTGAGCCATCATACATGAATCATATCTTTAATGGACGTGTGAAAGTAAATTCTGTGATAAAGAACATTTTACAACAATCAGATATCTGTTCAGGACACTGTGCTTGTAGGCTGAACTTGGTGGTCGTACTTGAGAGCCGCAACCACTTCACGACTTCACAATAGTTATGGAGTACAAAACTAGACATTGAGTAATCGCTCGACATACATCGCGGACAATAACTAGTAATAGTCTGCTTTACCATTCCAAATGTATTCGCTGTTTTTCGTAGTCTGTCGTTGTTTTTGCTTCGACAAATAGACAACGTTTTTTACCAAGTAAAATCACAGTTGACCTGGACATTCGAAAGTTCTCTTGCCGTTCAGCTGGCACAACACAATCTGTGACAAACAAATCCCACCAGGCTGCCGTTCTTCGTCGCTCAACCGTCTATGTTGCCGTCTGAGATGTGTTGTATCCAAAATAGCTGCAATCGTGCGTTTTCTTCTCTTAAGGTGTTCATGTGTGATTTTCACACGGGCATGTCTGGATGACTCGCCTCCATCTTTCTGACGTCACTTCCTGTGTGGGGCGCGGTCTTTCTGGCGTCACTTTTTCTACGAACTCAGTTTTTAAACGATCAATGAGTCCATACAAACTAAGAGCCGGAGATTCAAGAAATACACGGCACACTTACTCGTGCAAAAAATAATCCAAGGAGGGGGACCTTAAACGATAGGTTAGTGTGGCTGACACGGGGCTTAGACTAAATAATTATTCGTTTAAGGGGTTATCCGGCTTAATGTAGACAGAGCATTAGTATCCATTGGGTGAGAGCCATACTTGCCAACCTTGAGACCTCCGATTTCGGGAGGTGGGGGGGTGGGTGGGGCGAGGGCGTGGTTAAGAGGGGAGGAGTATATTTACAGCTAGAATTCACCAAGGGAAGTATTTCATATATATACATATAAGAAATACTTGACTTTCAGTGAATTCTAGCTATATATATATATATAAAAAAGAGAAATACTTGAATTTCAGTGTTCATTTATTTACACATATACACACACATAACACTCATCTACTCATTGTTGAGTTAAGGGTTGAATTGTCCATCCTTGTTCTATTCTCTGTCACTATTTTTCTAACCATGCTGAATACCCTCTCTGATGAGGCATTCTGCTTCGTCTCCTTGTTGTGTGCGCAGTTGTGCACTGCACTTTCTAAAAGCCCTAGATGTTAATGTCACATATGCATGTACAGTAGATGGCAGTATTGTCCTGTTTAAGAGTGTCACAACATTGCTGTTTACGGCAGACGAACTGCTTTACGGTAGACGAAAACATGACTGCTGTTGTTGTGTGTTGTTGCTGCGCTGCGAGGACGTTAATGAAACTGCCTAACAATAAACCCACATAAGAAACCAAGAACTCACCCTCGATCATTCTACAGTTATAACGTGATTGGGCAGGCACACTGTTTATATTGTGGGAAAGCGGACGTGAAAACAGGCTGTCGACACGTCACTCAGGTCCGCCTGAATTTAGGGAGATTTTCGGGAGAAAATTTGTCCCGGGAGGTTTTCGGGAGAGGCGCTGAATTTCGGGAGTCTCCCGGAAAATCCGGGAGGGTTGGCAAGTATGGTGAGAGCGAACCTCCCTAACCTCACACATGGAGCGTTTTGTTACACGAGGTGTTAAATGTTGTATTTCAGAGGCCGCCTGTCTTTAAAGTGCCGCCTCACGTTCGTCTTTGACATCTCTCAGGTTCTTTTGGCTTCTAGAAACCTGTTATTTGTGTTTTTGTCGAGGTTGTCTTCTGTGCTGAGCAACTAGAAACTTCCTGTAACAGTTCTGTGGACGTACACAAGAACGATAGGTGGGCCGTCACTTCATGGTCGACTAGAGTGTGGTCTTATTGGGGGCAGCAGAGGTGCCTAATTAGTCTTGTCAGCATTTTAAACACAATTAACGACAGTTCCTTCCCTCTGAGCCTAATTGCAGTTGGTAATTATTGTTTGGAACCTAATCTACACCAATAATTAACAGATGTATGCTGACAAATAGCCCCACTTGATTCTCTGCAAATCCTAGTGCCATTGTGTTGCTAATTGAGCCAAACGTAAGCAGATACTTTGACGTATGCCCCCCCTACCCTTCCCTCGCTGCTCTTTATTGAATACAATCCTAATCTCCTGAATCAACAGCCTCCACCTCAGGGGGATCGAGCTTCTCCGGAAACTGGAGTTGAGTTTCACTCTGTCCGCAATCTCACTCTTGAACTACAGCATTTATGCAACAATTTTCCTTTGTATTTCAAATTGTTATACCAATGGAGTGAAAACATCGTGATATGCATACTCACCGTATATGTGATGGAAGCAAATGAAACGTTACATTAGAACTCTGTACAAACTGACGTGGACCCCAGCTCAAAACCGCTTGAGACACGGACATCATCGTTAATGAGGAGTTTCTACTCGGCCGCACAAAAGCATCTCAGCCAAGAGGCAGGTTGTTCTCAGACATTGTCCGTGGGTCGGGACCCCTCGCCTCCTCCTCGCTGACCCGCTGTCAGTCAAACCTCACAATGCTACTACCCCAACCCCCCACCCTATTTACTCAGCCGCCCCTCCCCTCCCCACCCTGCACCCACCACCCACGCTCCGGACAACAGGGAGTGGCGACATTGTGTTGTTTTAGCGCTGAATGCGGGCCATTAGTCAACAGCTGGGCCGCTATTCACTCGGAGGCGATGTCGGGTCTCGCCAAGA
The DNA here is from genome assembly GCF_033978685.3 of Nerophis lumbriciformis. Taxonomy (NCBI): domain Eukaryota; kingdom Metazoa; phylum Chordata; class Actinopteri; order Syngnathiformes; family Syngnathidae; genus Nerophis; species Nerophis lumbriciformis. The sequence goes on along the minus strand of NC_084566.2, from coordinate 26,270,823 downwards.
CACGGCAGCTTTGCATGACAAGGCTGCTGGAGCCTCTAAAGGAGCTAAAGAACGCATGAATACAGAGCGTCTCCACAAAGACGGCACACACAGTGTCGCCAACATTTAGGACACAAAGCAGCAAAATATCCTTGGATCAAGAGTCCAAAACTATAGGACAGGATGTTGCTGCGTCTTTAGGATCACCTGAACACTTCCTGAAGGCACCTTGCCTCTACCTGTCCTGGTTTGTGTCCTAGGTCCCCGTGTTGAGGCCAGCCAGTACGTTTGTAAACCTCACTCCACTACACCTTCAAGAGTGTGCTGGCTGCCGAGTTAGCCAGCCCGGGCTTTTAGGTCAGCTTTTAGGTCAAGCTCGCCTCTCATGCGAACGGCCAGTGTTTGCATACCTGGGCGGAATGGAACAAAGGCAGGGGGGCCAAACCACCTTGGTTACACCCATCGTCTTTTCTTATTTTCTACAAGTACAAGTACAACCCATTAACTAACGCGCATTTCTTATAAAGGTATTGGTGCTTCCTAAGAAATTATTAATATACTTTTTGTTATGGTTATTATTTAATTACTGTTGTATCTCAGAAATAAATGACACATCAAAATCTCTTAGGAAAGGCTATGCTTGACATTCAGTCGAAGTCTTGGATTTCGCATTTCTTTACCATTTTCCTCTTGTGTCACATTAACAAGGAACATCGAGTTGTGATTACTACATATCTATAGAGTTATTCTAGTCTTCAACTGACCCAGTAGCTGGGATTCTTTGCTCAAGGTTGGTTCCAATATTTACAAAGTAGTTATTAAAGGGGAACATTATTACAATTTCAGAAGGGTTAAAACCATTAAAAATCAGTTCCCAGTGGCTTATTTTATTTTAAGAAGTTTTTTTTTAATTTTTACCCATCACGCAATATCCCTAAAAAAAGCTTCAAAGTGCCTGATTTTAACCATCGTTATATACACCCGTCCATTTTCCTGTGACGTCACACAGTGATGCCAATACAAACAAACATGGCGGATAGAACAGCAAGATATAGCGACATTAGCTCGGATTCAGACTCGGATTTCAGCGGCTTAAGCGATTCAACAGATTACGCATATATTGAAACGGATGGTTGTAGTGTGGAGGCAGGTAGCGAAAACGAAATTGAAGAAGAAACTGAAGCTATTGAGCCATATGGGTTTGAACCGTATGCAAGCGAAACCGACGAAAACGACACGACAGCCAGCGACACGGGAGAAAGCGAGGACGAATTTGGCGATCGCCTTCTAACCAACGATTGGTATGTGTTTGTTTGGCATTAAAGGAAACTAACAACTATGAACTAGGTTTACAGCAAATGAAATACATTTGGCAACAACATGCACTTTGAGAGTGCAGACAGCCCAGTTTTCATCAATTGATATATTCTGTAGACATACCCTCATCCGCTCTCTTTTCCTGAAAGCTGATCTGTCCAGTTTTGGAGTTGATGTCAGCAGGCCAGGGAAGCTAGGGTCGATATTCTTCTATGCCATCTCTGTCGTAGCATAGCTTTCGTCGGTAAAGTGTGCGGAACAAACGTCCAATTTCTTGCCACTTTCGCATCTTTGGGCCACTGGTGCAACTTCAATCCGTCCCTGTTCGTGTTGTTACACACTCCGACAACACACCGACGAGGCATGATGTCTCCAAGGTACGGAAAACAGTCGAAAAAACGGAAAATAACAGAGCTGATTTGACTCGGTGTTTGTAATGTGTTTGAGAAAATGGCGGATTGCTTCCTGATGTGACGTCACAACGTGACGTCATCGCTCCGAGAGCAAATGATAGAAAGGCGTTTAATTCGCCAAAATTCACCCATTTAGAGTTCGGAAATCGGTTAAAAAAATATATGGTCTTTTTTTCTGCAACATCAAGGTATATATTGACGCTTACATAGGTCTGGTGATAATATTCCCCTTTAAAGTGTTGCACTCCCTCGTTGACATTGTCGTTTGTTACGTTTCCGTCTATAAAATATTGAGGGTAATCCTTCCTAGCGCTACTTTTAATGATACTATTTAGTATGCCCCAATGTAGTCTAATAAATGACTATAATATTATTTTCTACAGCAGCTGAGATAGATTGTAGATGGATGGATTGTTTTCTACAAGTTCGTAGTATGTTGGTTAGCTTATTCTCATACCTTTTGTATCTATTTTCTGCCTCTATAGATCTTTTTTTAATTTAAAAAAAAAGCATTTTTCAGTCCTTTCGTCATCCATGGTTGGTTTTTTTTCTTTTTCTGCTTCCTACTTTATTGTTTCCATGGATAATTTTTGTTCATAAGGCGTCATAAAAGCTCAGACAAAATAACCATATGCTTCGTTTACATCATCTTCACTGCACACATGATCATATTGTTGTTCTTAGATCATTCTTTAAAGCGGACATACTTTCCTCTGTGCGTAATCTTTTAAATGTGTTTTTGTCATTTATGTCCCTCTTTTTGTAGTTTCCATTAGATGTGAAAACTGGTAGATGATCATTAATATCAGATATTAGCAGACCACCTGTAATACTGTTATCAAAATCATTAGTAAAAATATTATGATAGAAATATGATATTAGAAACCTGCTCAGTAGCCTTGTGGTTAGAGTGTCCGCCCTGAGATTGGTAGGTCGTGAGTTCAAACCCCGGCTGAGCCTTACCAAAGACTATAAAAATGGGACCCATTACCTCCCTGCTTGGCACTCAGCATCAAGGGTTGGAATTGGGGGTTGAATCACCAAAATCATTCCAGAGCGCGGCCATCACTGCTGCTCACTGCTGCTCACTGCTCCCCTCACCTCCCAGGGGGTGGAACAAGGGGATGGGTCAAATGCAGAGGGTAATTTCACCACACCCAGTGTGTGTGTGACTATCAGTGGTATCAGTAAGTGTGGCACAGTGATTTGTGATTCTGCTTGGCTTTGTGATTTTTGGATATAAACTCATGCTATACATGGTATCTGTGAAATTGTCAATGTTAATTTGCTTATTGGGGTTCAAGAGGTCAATGTTGAAGTCCCCACATAAGAAAATTACTTTCTGGTTGATTTCAGTGAATATTGCCTTAAGCCAGTCCTCAGAAATTCCAATGCTTGACTTAGGCCTATATAGAGCTGATTTGTACGCTTTTGCTCTTTCCATTACATATTTCAATGGTTAAACATTCCAACATATTATCAATCGTAAATGACATGTTTTTAACCACATGTATTGCAAGTACTTCATCACGTACACAGCTACTTCTCCTCCATTCTTGTTGGTTCTGTTGATGATATCCTTCTGAATGAAAGACTTTTCCTTTTTCATCTTCAATCCAAGTCTCTGAGATAACGATCACTTTGAATGGATCGTTGAATTGATCCAAAACATGTTTGATGTTGGTGTAGTTGCATATAAGCTTCTGCTGTTGAAATGAATGATTGGCTGTTTGTTGTCGGATTCAATGTTAATAAATTGTTCGCCCTGTATAATAAAAACAATTATTCATGATGTAGGACAAACAAAATGATGTCTGGATCTACATATCCAATTACAGATTTTTATATCCCATATTGCTAAAGGTTATTCCATATTGGATTGAGTGCTGCCAGTGTGTTGTCCTGGGTGTGTGTAGGATGATGTTATCTTTTAGAGTCCAGTTCCTAGGGGTGTAACGGTACACAAAAATGTCGGTTCGGTACGTACCTCGGTTCAGAGGTCACGGTTCGGCTCATTTTCGGTACAGTAAGAAAACAACAACATATATATTTTTTGGTTATTTATTTACCACATTTGTAAACAATGGCTTTATCCTTTTAACATTGGGAACACTATAATAATTCTGCCCACGTTAATCAACATTAAACTACCTCAAGTTGTTGCTCAGATTAAATAAAAATAATAAAACTTTTCTTCTACATATAAAAAGTGCAACATTAAACAGTTTCAAGTCAACTCATCATGCTTAATTTATTACAGCATTTGGGAAGCCTGTAGTTGATTTTTATCACACACACACACACACGCACACACACACCGCACAATGAGCTAACACACACACACCGCAAAATGAGCTAACGTTACGCTAAAAGCTAATTAGCCTTCACCTCAAGCCAGGACTGCGAGCGAGCTGAGCTGCAGTTTAAGTTTCTAGAAGGTCAACGGGCTCATAGTGATGTTACTAGTAGTTGACTGGGAGGTGTTCATTTTAATTTGGGGAGAGTCCGCTGCCTTATGCTCACCTGCTAAACACCTATCTGCTAACTCCACCGCAGAAGCACTGAATCCATGCGCTCTGAATACGCACTGCTGATTGTCTGTCACCGCTATAGTTCTAACCAATCAGATGGTTGTGTGGGTGGGACAATGCCGGGTGTTGTGTAGAGGACTGACAAACAAGAGGCAGAAGGAAGCGGAGCAGCTTGTTAAGACTTTAGCTTAGGCGGCTACTTCATATGTTCGTGTGGAAACTCGTTTGGTACACCTCCGAACCGAACCGGAACCCCCGTACCAAAACGGTTCAATACAAAACACGTACCGTTACACCCCTACCAGTTCCTTTTTTCCACTGATAAGTGTACAACTCCTCCAACTTATCAGGTTATTTTTCAAGTGTATCTGTCCAAGTCCTCAAAATTGTTCACTACCAAAACTTTATAGTTTATAGTAGTATAGCTTGGTTGGTAGAGTGGCCGTGCCAGCAACTTAAGGGTTCCAGGTTCGATCCCCGCTTCCGCCATCCTAGTCACTGCCGTCGTGTCCTTGGGCAAGACACTTTACCCACCTGCTACCAGTGCCACCCACACTGGTTTAAATGTAACTTAGATATTGAGTTTCACTATGTAAAGCGCTTTGAGTCACGAGAGAAAAGCGCTATATAAATATAATTCACTTCACTTCACTGCTTCCTCTCATGAACCATTTGTCATAGTGAATATTTTACACTTTGTGACCCAAGTGCATACTTGCCAACCTTGAGACCTCCGATTTCGGGAGGTGAGGGTGTGGGGGGCGTGGTCGGGACGGGGGCGTGGCCGAGGGGGGCGTGGTTAAGAGGGGAGGAGTATATTGACAGCTAGAATTCACCAAGTCAAGTATTTCATATATATATATATATATATATATATATATATATATATATATATATATATATATATATATATATATACATCCTGAAAGTATGCAAACAAAACTGTGTTTAGATAATTGATACTTCAAACTTGCATAAATAAATATTAAGGAATATAACATAACTTGGCTTCTGAGAACTTCAAAATGTAATGAATAAAATGCTAAAGTTGTTGATAAACAAGCAATTATTTTAATAATTAAATATGGTCATTCTAAATGAATTATTATGATAATTTAAAATTAATTATTTAAAATATGTTTATTTTAATATATAATTCAATTGCTGGATGTAATAAGGAGTCAGAAAAATACAAATAAAAATACAATTAATTTTGATGTTTTTAGCAAAATATAGTAAAAATATATTTAGTTTTTTGTTTTTTTTAATTAATAAATATATTTATTTTTAGGTAAGATAAACATAATAATACAATGTATCTCTAGTCTGGATGATTTAGTTCTTGTCACCCTGTTGTCATAAAGAAAAGGCTGTCCTCACTCAGGTCCGCATGGAGCTGGAGGGGGCGTGGCCTCCAGCTCCGGCTGAAAATCGGGAGATTTTCGGGAGAATATTTGTCCCGGGAGGTTTTCGGGAGAGGTGCTGAATTTCGGGAGTCTCCCGGAAAATTCGGGAGGGTTGGCAAGTATGCCCAAGTGTTCTGAAATATTCCTCATGCGTCGTGCCATGTTTGTGATTGACAATGTACTCTGTCTCTCGGCTGTGTTGTTTTTTTCCTATTGCACCAAGTGGGGGTCGAACCAACATCACCTGTGTGGGTGACCAGCATTCTACCACTGAGCTAAAACACAGACAGTCTCCCAGATCACAAATACTTTACTTGAAGATGACTGGCATTCCAGTAAAACTTTTAAAAACGTTCTTACAACCTGTAACACCTGTAACAAAATAATGGGGAGACTTCACTCAGGTTAACCATACCTAAATAGACACAAAATACTGCATTACACAAGACTACCCGAATGTACTCGAATGATTGAAAAAAATAAATGTTTTTAAGCTAAATTATTGGTAAACACAGTTTATGTATAATAATTTACGTAAAACCGCGAGTAATGAATAAAGTTTTCATCAATTAATATATTCTGTAGACATACCCTCATCCGCTCTCTTTTCCTGAAAGCTGATCTGTCCAGTTTTGGAGTTGATGTCAGCAGGCCAGGGAAGCTAGGGTCGATATTCTTCTCTTGATCATCTTCGGTGGCATAAGGGACGGTAGAAGCGGTGTGAGCCAAGACATCCAGGGGGTTTAGCTCGCTCGTTTGCAGGAACAAACTGCCGCCATTGCTTGCCGTGCTACCGAGGGCCTTTGTCCCTGAATAGCTCACACACTCCGGCAGATTCAATGGGCGTCTGGCGGCAGATTTCTTTGACTTTTTCGTTGGAAATGCATCTGCTTTGAGTGTCGCAGGATATCCACACATTCTTGCCATCTCTGTCGTAGCATAGCTTTCGTCGGTAAAGTGTGCGGAACAAACGACTGACGATTTCGTCGGCTTTCCCCACACCCTCGTATTTTGAACAAATTTCGTCCAATTTCTCGCCACTTTCGCATCTTTGGGCCACTGGTGCAACTTGAATCCGTCCCTGTTCGTGTTGTTACACCCTCCGACAACACACCGACGATGATGTGTTTGAGAAAATGGCGGATTGCTTCCCGTTGTGACGTCACATCATAATAGAAAGGCGTTTAATTCGCCAAAATTCACCCATTTAGAGTTCGGAAATCGGTTAAAAAATATATGGTCTTTTTTCTGCAACATCAAGGTATATATTGACACTTACATAGGTCTGGTGATAATGTTCCCCTTTAAAGATGTGATTAATTTATGGTGGCTCAGGTGTGATTCACTACAATAGGGCCCCACAGCACACTGGATTCCAGTTAATTGAAATACCACAACACTGGATATTGTTCAGATAAGTTCCATTTCATTCAAGAACTTGCACACAAAGCAACACTGGAGGTGACTACGACGTGCGCATTTTCCGCACATGCGTACTAGGTCGTGTTGCGCCGGCGGACGGAGGGGCGGTCTTGAACGACCATTGTGTGTGTGTGTGGACAAGGATAAGGTTAGGTGGGATTTACGCTGGATAACCTTAGTGTAGAAGGGGCCTGAATGGGGTGACCTATCAGATTCTATGGGTGGCACGTGCCACCCCAGGCCACCCCCTAGACACGCCACTGCCTTGCATGCGGCATGATTAGTGCCTCTGGCAACACTGACCGCTGGTGAGGCAGGAGTCATGGCTTTAGGCTAAAGCAGACAGCGAGCAGTTCCACCAACCCTTTCCAGTATAGATGAGGAAATAAGCTGCTTCTGTTTTCCGCTGCAGCTCAATAACGAGTGAAACAGAAGACCGCAATCCCCCGGAACGTTCTCTCAAGCTGCTGGGAGAGAGTGTCTCCAGAAAGGGAAAAACAACAACCAGCACCGTGTATAATATGCAGAAAATACTATTAAAATATTTTGAACATTTTTAACACTTGATGTCATCTAGCTTGTCCTGCATGAGGGTGAAACCCCTGGAAAGAGTGACGGAGTTGGGGAGGAGGACTTTGATTGATTGGTTGAAACTTTAATTAGTAGATTGCACAGTACAGTACATATTCCGTATAATTGACTACTAAATGGTAACACCCGAATAAGTTTTTCAACTTGTTTAAGTCGGGGTCCACGTAAATCAATTCATGGTACCACGCGGATCTCCTTCCTAGTCTCCCTCGGAAACACTAGGAGCAACACAAACCTAGATCAAATCCCAGACAGAAGCCATAAAAACTCGTATTGCTTTGTTTTAACCACCACCCGGGATCAGGACAAGACATGGCAGAGTTAGGACGACATTGTCAAAAAAGTTAAAGTTAAAGTACCAATGATTGTCACACACACACACTAGGTGTGGCGAAATTATTCTCTGCATTTGACCCATCACCCTTGAGCACCCCCTGGGAGGTGAGGGGAGCAGTGAGCAGCAGCGGTGGCCGCGCCCGGGAAACATTTTTGGTGATTTAACCCCCAATTCCAACCCTTGATGCTGAGTGTCAAGCAGGTCTCAGTTCTGCTGTGTTTTCAAAGGCCAGGCTATGGTAGGAGAAGGTTCCTGGAACAAAAAATTATTGTTTTTGATTTTCATGGGCTACTGAGATCCAAATACCAGGCACTAAATAGTGTGTGCAAACTATAATATGGTGTGTCCTATTAGTGGGCGTGTTTTGTGTGATATACTGAGACTGCGTGTACAATTGTTAGCAGGTGCACTTATGTAAATGAGGATTTTGCTTGTACTACTAGCACTATGTGCCCTCCACATTCATGTTATTGTGCTCGCCAACCTATGTGCGATGTTGAACTAGCAGCACACATCAATAATCGGTAAATCCTTTTCTGCAATATAGAATCACTATCTAGGCCACAGGTGTCAAACTCAAGGCCCGGGGGCCAAATCTATTTTATGTGGCCTGCGAAAACCTGGAAATAATATGATATGCATAATCTTTTCTTACTAAATATATTTGTCCTTTCCCTTTTGACATTAAAAATCATGAATTAAATGTATTTTAAAATTCAATATTATCAAAATCAAAATATTATATTATCATGTATTCCAAAAATATATTTTGTTAAAATAAAGATAAATACTGTAGTTAAATATCTGTTTGACTTATTATTTCAAAACAAATTATCAATCAAATTGTAGACTGTAAAATTGACAATAGATTGTATGGTTAAATTCTGCCGATTGAGTTTTTTACTGTAAAATCAACTTTGGTGCTATTTTTTTCCATATGCAGTAAAACACTAAAACATTAAGAACAAACAAAAAAAAAACATTAAAACAACAAGATTTTACGGTTAAAAAAAAAATGGCAGCTTTGTTGCTTGAATTTTACCACTAAAACAATGGTATTGTTTTTCCATTTCATTTATTAATTTTTGTATATGCTGTAAAAAAAAAAAACACTGCTTTTATTGTACAATTCTGGTGACTGAGCTGTAAGATCTTACTTATAGGTGGTGGACATAATTTGTTTTCCAACCATTTGAAAGAAGTAAGTGAGTGGTAAAGGTGACGTTGATTTGAGATAAACGTGATTTTAGTTAGGAGATATGTTAGAATAATTGTATCTAAGTTATCACAAAACTTTGTGTTTCAATGAGTTCCCGGCGAGCAGACAAAAGCTGTCTTTGAACCTACCAAGAAGAAGGCTTGTAAATCTCCACTGTGTAGGATGGGAAGCAACTTGAAGGTGTTCTGTTTCTTTCATGTATTGTAATCCACAGAAAGATTTTGTTTTGACCAGAGAACTACAAAGCGGAGAGAAAGCAGGATCTGCCCAAGTTCCAGGCGAACTATTCTTTGAACTGTTTTACAACCTTTTCTGTGAACTGTTTTACGACCTTTTCTGTGAACTGTTTTACGACCTTTTCTTTGAACTGTTCTGTAACCAAAGACAATGGCTGTTTACGGCCCCCCGTCCCTTAGAAACAGGAAAAGTCCAAATAAAAGAGAAGGTGTACAATCTTTCGTCAGAGCATGCTGGAGACTGTACAAGAGTACAGCCCAGACGTCTCTCCTCAATGGAGCCAAATTTAACTCTGTGTCTGTTTAATTCTTTGCTTCTTGTCTTGTTTAATATATGTCATCAATGTTTGAACCTGACAAGATCCGTCTCAGAACCAATTAAGCCCGTAAATTGAGGTACTACTGTACTATGTTGTGGCGATCGATAAAGATATTCACTAAGCGGGAGTTCTGTTTCCGTGTTAAGGGGGAACAATGCTAGCAACAACACGGCAGCTAGTCTTTGCGCTGTGTTCACCACGACAATCAAGTTGATCAACTTTGGACTGCATCTTTAACTTCTGCCTCATCAATAACATATCTTCACATGGTGAGTCATTGGCATGAGCGATGACAACACGTGATGCTATCAACACGGAATGCTAACAACATGGCTAATGACTGTGGCTACAAGTGACAGTCAAGTTCACCAACTTTTGGCAGAACAATTCATGCCCGTGGTTTCAGCACATTAAAGCCCAGTTCTAATTTAGAGGAATTACCCAGGATGTGACGAAGTATTACTATTTACTATTTTCAACCTATATTCAATTGAATAGACAGCAAAGACAAGATACTTAACATTCGAACTGGAAAACGTTGTTATTTTTTGCAAATATTAGCTCATTTGGAATTTGATGCTTGCAAAATGTTTCAAAAAAGCCGGCACGAGTGGCAAAAAAGACTGAGAAAGTTGAGGAATGCTCATCAAACACTTATTTGGAACATCCCACAGGTGAACAGGCTAATTGGGAACAGGTGGGTGCCGTGATTGGGTATAAAAGCAGCTTCCATGAAATGCTCAGTCATTCACAAACAAGGATGGGGCGAGGGTCACCACTTTGTGAACAAATGCGTGAGCAAATTGTCGGACAGTTTAAGAACATTTCTCAATGAGCTTTTTCCAAGGAATTTAGAGATTTCACAATCTAAGGTCCGTAACATCATCAAAAGGTTCAGAAAATCTGGAGAAATCACTGCATGTAACATTGAATGCCCGTGACCTTGGATCCCGCAGGCGGTACTGCATCAAAAAGCAACATCAGTGTGCAAAGAATATCACCACATGGGCTCAGGAACACTTCAGAAAACAACTGTCAGTAACTACAGTTGGTCGCTACATCAGTAAGTGCAAGTTAAAACTCTACTATGCAAAGCGAAAGCCATTTATCAACAACACCCAGAAACGCCGCCGGCTTCGCCGAGCCCGAGCTCATCTAAGATTGACTGATGCAAAGTGGAAAAGTGTTCTGTGGTCTGACGAGTCCACATTTCAAATTGTTTTTGGAAACTGTGGACGTCCAGTCCTCTAGAACAAAGAGGAAAAGAACCATCCGGAATGTGCTAGGCGCAAAGTTCAAAAGCCAGCATCTGTGATGGTATGGGGGTGTATTCGTGCCCAAGGCATGGGTAACTTACACATCTGTGAAGGCACCATTAATGCTGAAAGGTACATACAGGTTTTGGAGCAACATGCGTAGACATCCAAGCAACGTTATCATGGACGCCCCTGCTTATTTTAGCAAGACAATGCCAAGCCACATTCTGGCTTTGTAGTAAAAGAGTGAAAATGTGTCGCATTATGAAGCGTAAAATACAACAACGGAAAACTTAAGCTGTACATCAAGCAAGAATGGGAAAGAACTCCCCCTGAAAAGCTACAAAAATTGGCCTTCTCAGTTCCCAAAGGTTTACTGAGTGTTGTTAAAAGAAAAGGCCATGTAACGCAGTGGTAAAAAATGACCCTGTGCCAACTTTTTTGCAATGTGTTGCTGCCATTAAATTCTAAGTTAATGATTATTTGCAAAAAAAAAAAAAGTTTCTTAGTTTGAACATTAAATATATTGTCTTTGCAGTCTATTCAATTGAATATATGTTGAAAAAGATTTGCAAATCATTGTTTTCTGTTTTTATTTACGATTTACACAATGTGCCAACTTCACTGGTTTGGGGTTTTGTACATAAACACGTGTAAAGGTGAGTGTTATTTCATGTTAAGTGGTCTTTAATAAAATTAAAAAAAAACATATTTAGATGGTCGTAAACAGTTTTCTGTGCTCATACTATGAAAATATTTGATTTATTAATAATAATCCTAATTCACGGAAATTAGTAAACGGTCAGATAACGAGGAAGGACTGCATTTTGACAAAGTGTGCAGGAGCTGATAAACACTTGAGCCGGCTGCAGGCGGCCCATCCTTCCTGCTTCCATGAAACCTTAGACGTGTTTGTCCGATCATATAAACATCTGGATGAGCAGCAGCAGCTCCCATCCCACGGGTCCGCAGGGAAAGACAATGGGAAACAAACACGGCATTCAGGAGGAGCCACCGCTCCCCGGAGACTGACAGATGTGGCGGAACATTCCTCTCCATTTGAGCTAATAATTAAGGAGATGTGATGCTTGATGCGATTAGCGGGGAAGGGACAGCGCCCCGTGTTAGGAAGTGGCTTGTTGCGACTCTGGGAGTTTTTAATTCAATGCATTTCCCAGGATTCCAAAGGTCAGTTTGGACTTCTTTTAAAATGTTAACGAGGAGAACGTTTACCTCCACTGCAGATGATTTCATTCAGGAATTTTCCAACCTACTGTGACAGGTTAAGACAGGGGTCGGCAACTCAAAAATGTTGAAAGAGCCATATTGGACCACAAATACAAAAAAGTCATCGGTCTTGGAGCCGCAAAAATTTTAAAGACTTATTTAAGTGTTATAATGAAGGCAACACATGATGTAAGTGGCTAATTAGCTATATTAGCCTACTATCAAAATGACTGTGTCGCAGGCTGACGCAAATCTTCGTTTTCGTTGACAGAAATGTTGAAATCTAATATTTATTCTACTCATTTTTACAACATTGGAAAACATTCGTAAGACTTCTCAGAAGGTGAGATAACTTCTGAAAATTACTGTCTTAGAACTTTGTGTGTCCAAGTTAAAGGAAACGGCAGGCTGTCTTCTTCTAATTTGATTTATTACAATTAGAGATGTCCGATAATGCCTTTTTTACCGAAATCCAATATTCCGATATTGTCCAACTCTTAATTACCGATACCGATATATACAGTCGTGGAATTAACACATTATTATGCCTAATTTTGTTGTGATGCCCCGCTGGATGCCTTAAACAATGTAACAAGGTTTTCCAAAATAAATCAACTCAAGTTTTGGGAAAAAAATGCCAACATGGCACTGCCATATTTATTATTGAAGTCACAAAGTGCATTATTTTTTTTAACATGCCTCAAAACAGCAGCTTGGAATTTTGGACATGAGACGGTTGAGGTGGGTTGGGGAGAGGCTAGGGGGTAGCGGGGGGGTGTCTATTGTAGCATCCCGGAAGAGTTAGTGCTGCAAGGGGTTCTGGGTATTTGTTCTGTTGTGTTTATGTTGTGTTACGGTGCGAATGTTCTCCCGAAATGTGTTTGTCATTCTTGTTTGGTGTGGGTTCACAGTGTGGCGCATATTTGTAACAATGTTAAAGTTGTTTATACGGCCACCCTCAGTGTGACCTGTATGGCTGTTGATCAAGCATGCCTTGCATTCACTTGTGTGTGTGTGTAAAAGCCGCATGTATTATGTGATTGGGCCGGTACGCAAAGGAAGTGCCTTTAAGGTTTATTGGCGCTCTGTAGTTCTCCCTACGTCCGTGTACACAGCGGCGTTTTAAAAAGTCATACATTTTACTTTTTGAAACCCATCCATCCATCCATTTTCTACCACTTATTCCCTTCGGAGTCGCGGGGGGCGCTGGAGCCTATCTCAGCTACAATCGGGCGGAAGGCAGTGTACACCCTGGACAAGTCGCCACCTCATCGCAGACTTTTTGAAACCGATACCGATAATTTTGAAACCGATACCGATAATTTCCAATATTACATTTTAAAGCATTTATCGCCCGATAATATCGGGAGTCCGATATTATCGGACATCCCTAATTACAATCTTTGCAAAATGGGTAACATTTGCTGTGGTCTGGAACAACATGGCGCACAAACAGACAGATAATGTGTCATGAAACAAAAATAAACTAAATACACAGAGGACATATGTAAAGGAAATTAAATGAGCTCAAATACACCTACAAACGAGGCATAATGATGCAATATGTACATACAGCTGGGGATAGGTTGATTGACAACACTAAAATTGGCCCTAGTGTGTGAATGTGAGTGTGAATGTTGTCTGTCTATCTGTGTTGGCCCTGCGATGAGGTGGCGACTTGTCCAGGGTGTACCCCGCCTTCCGCCCGAATGCAGCTGAGATAGGCTCCAGCAACCCCCGTGACCCCGAAAGGGACAAGCGGTAGAAAATGGATGGATGGATGGATGTACATACAGCTAGCCTAAATAGCATGTTAGCATCGATTAGCTTGCAGTCGTGCAGTGACCAAATATTCCTGGTTAGCACTCCACACAAGTCAATAACATCAACAAAGCTCACCTTTGTGGATTCACGAACAGTATAAAAGGTTTGGTGGACAAAAAGAGACAAAGAAGGAGTGGCATAAAACACGTCTTTCTGTGGCAGCGTCGGAGAAAGTTAACCCTGTAAACAAACTGAGTCAAAGTCCACGCAACGGTGAGTTCAAGGGCTGCTGAAATTAGTAGTTGTGTCTTGTTTGTCCTCCTACAGAAACCATATTAAAACAAAAAAAATGTTCACCCCATTTTTTTCCCATTTCCATAAATTTTTTGAAAAAGCTCCATGGAGCCACCAGGGCGACGCTAAAGAGCCGTGACAGTGACATTAAACAAGGTGTTTACAACATCTTCTCATTTAGGAAAGTCTGTTTGATGCTGACTGGACCACACATGGGAAGAACGTTTCGCTACATCGTACAGGAAGGGAACATTTCTGGCAATTCCTTTATCTTTGCAACCTTGAACGTTTTGTCCTACGAAGACAGCTTTTGATTTAAGCTACATCTTGAGAAAAGTTCTGCTCCATGGCGGAAGGGAAGCATGATAACCATCAAACATCATGTTGACAAGAATAACTTTATTATGCTTATGACAAAAGGGGTTATCAGTATAATCTTTCTAGCTGAAATTATGATCCACGAGGAGACCTGAGGGTACACGGAAGGCGTGCGGCAAACAAAACCACATCCTTAGAAGTTTCTTTTCATGTGGTCTCTGTGAGGCTCCCTCAAAAGATCACGGCGCTTCAAAAAAAACCTCCTTTCTTTGGTGCCTACGGGATGTCTGGCACCTGGCAAGGAAGGATCTTTCTAGATCTGCTGCTCCAAAATCCTGCAAAGTTACATACAGGGCCGCTAAAGTTCTTGGTAGAGATGTCCGATAATGGCTTTTTTGCCGATATCCGATATTCCGATATTGTCCAACTCTTAATTACCGATATCAACCGATACCGATATATACAGTCGTGGAATTAACACATTATTATGCCTAATTTTGTTGTGATGCCCCGCTGGATGCATTAAACAATGTAACAAGGTTTTCCAAAATAAATCAACTCAAGTTATGGAAAAAAAAATGCACTGCCATATTTATTATTGAAGTCACAAAGTGCATTATTTTTTTTTAACAAAAAAACAGCAGCTTGGAATTTGGGACATGCTGTCCCTGAGATAATCCTGATACCCACTACAACTATTGGAAGTACTATATACTTTGACTTTCACAAAGTGCATTATTTTTTATTATTTTTAAACATGCCTCAAAACAACAGCTACAAAAACAATGAAGGCACACAGTTTCAGTCCAGAGTATACGAGAGTAATAAAGTAAACAATAACATAGTCCTCCTTTAGTGCAAGACTGCCAGGCATACTGTATAATAGGGAATTATGAACTGAGCTCAATCTGAACAGCCGATATGGGCATTTTAATCAACAAGGGATGTCCGATAATGGCTTTTTGCCGATATCCCGATATTGTCCAACTCTTTAATTACCGTTACCGATATCAACCGATATATGCAGTCGTGGAATTAACACATTATTATGCCTAATTTGGACAACCAGGTATGGTGAAGATAAGGTACTTTTAAAAAAAAAAAAAAAAAATAAATAAATAAATTAAAAACATTTTCTTGAATAAAAAAGAAAGTAAAACAATATAAAAACAGTTACATAGAAACTAGTAATTAATTAAAATGAGTAAAATTAACTGTTAAAGGTTAGTACTATTAGTGGAACAGCAGCACGCACAATCATGTGTGCTTCGGACTGTATCCCTTGCAGACTGTATTGATATATATTGATATATAATGTAGGAACCAGAATATTAATAACAGAAAGAAACAACCCTTTTGTGTGAATGAGTGTAAATGGGGGAGGGAGTTTTTTGGGGTTAGTGCACTAATTGTAAGTGTATCTTGTGTTTTTTATGTTGATTTAATAAAAATTAAAAATTAAAAAACCGATACCGATAATAAAAAAAAACGATACCGATAATTTCCGATATTACATTTTAACGCATTTATCGGACATCTCTAACATTAGCTATATGATTTGCCTGAGAAGCTGGACAGGACAAAAATAAATAAATAAATCACGTTTTGAAACCGATACCGATAATTTCCGATATTACATTTTAAAGCATTTATCGGCCGATAATATCGGCAGTCCGATACTATCGGACATCTCTAGTTCTTGACATTGAAAAATTCACAATTTAAACAAGAAACTCAAGAAAACTGTCAAAAACAGGACATCAGATATCCACCTATTCGGAATTATGACAACAGGAAACCTGCTGATTGGAGTAAGCGAAAAATTGGAAGTTGCTGGCAGTCTTCAAAGTACCCCAAAGCTGCCACAAATGACTGGAGGATGCGGGAAGAACTGTGGACACGTTGTGATTTGGATCACATCAGACTGTCTGCCCCGCAGGATGAATTTTGAGGACCAGTCATAGACAATGACATTTTATTTTCACTCGCATACAAAACATTCTAACTTGGATTGTTTCCCTGGATTGGAGACCATCCTGAAGACACAACAAACTACCTTCTTGTCTCTCGTAATGGTCATGGGGGGCCATTGAGGTGCACCGCATATTTCGGAGTATAAGTCGCACCGGAGTATAAGTCGCACCTGCCGAAAATGCATAATATAGAAGGGAAAAAACATATATAAGTCGCTCCGGAGTATAAGTCGCACCTGCCGAAAATGCATAATATAGAAGGAAAAAAACATATATAAGTCGCACTGGAGTATAAGTCGCATTTTTGGGGGAAATGTATTTGATAAAACCCAACACCAAAAATAGACATTTGAAAGGCAATTTAAAATAAATAAAGAATAGTGAACAACAGGCTGAATAAGTGTACGTTATATGAGGCATAAATAACCAACTGAGAACATGCCTGGTATGTTAACATAATATATTATGGTAAGAGTCATTCAAATAACTATAACATATAGAACATGCTATACGTTTACCAAACAATCTGTCACTCCTAATCGCTAAATCCCATGAAATCTTATACGTCTAGTCTCTTACGTGAATGAGCTAAATAATATTATTTGATATTTTACGGTAATGTGTTAATAATTTCACACATAAGTCGCTCCTGAGTATAAGTCTCACCCCCCGGCCAAACTATGAAAAAAACTGCGACTTATAGTCCGAAAAATACGGTATATAAATAATAAATATTGCCAGTCACAATTAACTTGTGCTCAGCTGGGAAAAGAAGTGTATATATATATATATATATATACATATATACTTATTATGTCATCAATTTACTTAATATTACGAACTGTTACAGGCGTATTCAATAATCATGGTAATATTAAAATTATAACTTAATAGAATGTGGGGCTATAAAAGGCATCTGGTGCTATCAGACCGGGCGGAAGCGGAAATTGACGTCACACAGCACCTGAAGCACCAGTCAGCCACAGCGTTTTTAGAGCCACTGCATGGAAGAATCCTAATTTTTTTGACCGTTTTTGTGGACTTACCATTGGCCTGTGGAGAACTGGGACAACAGAGACTCTTACCAGGAGGACTTTGAGTTGGACGCGCGGTGCATGTTCCAAACATTTGATCGCTTGCCCGTACGTGCGTGCCGCTATGTGCATGTCACGTACGTAACTTTGGGGACTTTGGGGAAATATATGTGCTGGACTAACTTTCGGGAGGTGAACTGTACTTTGGGCTGTGGGATTGAGTGTGTTGTGCAGGTGTTTGAGTTGTATTGGCGGGTTGTATGGGCGGGAGGGGGGAGGTGTTTGTTATGCGGGATTAATTTGTGGCATATTAAAATATAAGCCTGATCGTGTTGTGGCTAATAGTTATGTTTATTTATTGTTTTAGTCATTCCCAGCTGAATATCAGGTCCCACCCGTGACTCCTTAATTTGCGTAGTGGCAGCGACACCCGGAGAACTTGGGTGCGTTTGTCATACTTGCCAACCCTCCCGGATTTTCCGGGAGACTCCCGAAATTCAGCGCCTCTCCCGAAAACCTCCCGGGACAAATTATCTCCCGAAAATCTCCCGAAATTCAGGCGGACTCAGGTCCGCCCACAATATAAACGGCGTGCCTGCCCAATGACGTTATAACTGTAGAATGATCGAGGGCGAGTTCTTGGTTTCTTATGTGGGTTTATTGTTAGGCAGTTTCATTAACGTCCTCCCAGCGCGGTAACAACACACAACAACAGCAGTCATGTTTTGGTCTGCCGTAAAGCAGTTCGTCTGCCGTAAACAGCAATGTTGTGACACTCTTAAACAGGACAATACTGCCATCTAGTGCATTTGATAAAGCACTTTTGTGCGTGCCACACATCAATGCATCATGAGAGAGGGTGTTCAGCATGGTTAGAAAAATAGTGACAGAGAATAGAACAAGGATGGACAATTCAACCCTTAAGTCAACAAGTATATGTGTAAATAAATGAACACTGAAATTCAAGTATTTCTTTTATATATATATATATATATACAATAAAAGAAATATATATTTATAGCTAGAATTCACTGAAAGTCAAGTATTTCTTATATATATATATATATATATATATATATATATATATATATATATATATATATATATATATATATATATATATGAGTCAAGTATTTCTTATATATATACAGGTAAAAGCCAGTAAATTAGAATATTTTGAAAAACTTGTTTTATTTCAGTAATTGCATTCAAAAGGTGTAACTTGTACATTATATTTATTCATTGCACACAGACTGATGCATTCAAATGTTTATTTCATTTAATTTTGATGATTTGAAGTGGCAACAAATGAAAATCCAAAATTCCGTGTGTCACAAAATTAGAATATTACTTAAGGCTAATACAAAAAAGGGATTTTTAGAAATGTTGGCCAACTGAAAAGTATGAAAATGAAAAATATGAGCATGTACAATACTCAATACTTGGTTGGAGCTCCTTTTGCCTCAATTACTGCGTTACTGTGGCGTGGCATGGAGTCGATGAGTTTCTGGCACTGCTCAGGTGTTATGAGAGCCCAGGTTGCTCTGATAGTGGCCTTCAACTCTTCTGCGTTTTTGGGTCTGGCATTCTGCATCTTCCTTTTCACAATACCCCACAGATTTTCTATGGGGCTAAGGTCAGGGGAGTTGGCGGGCCAATTTAGAACAGAAATACCATGTTCCGTAAACCAGGCACGGGTAGATTTTGCGCTGTGTGCAGGCGCCAAGTCCTGTTGGAACTTGAAATCTCCATCTCCATAGAGCAGGTCAGCAGCAGGAAGCATGAAGTGCTCTAAAACTTGCTGGTAGACGGCTGCGTTGACCCTGGATCTCAGGAAACAGAGTGGACCGACACCAGCTGGACTGCTGCTGAGTGGTCCAAAGTCATGTTTTCTGACGAAAGCAAATTTTGCATTTCCTTTGGAAATCGAGGTCCCAGAGTCTGGAGGAAGACAGGAGAGGCACAGGATCCACGTTGCCTGAAGTCTAGTGTAAAGTTTCCACCATCAGTGATGGTTTGGGGTGCCATGTCATCTGCTGGTGTCGGTCCACTCTGTTTCCTGAGATCCAGGGTCAACGCAGCCGTCTACCAGCAAGTTTTAGAGCACTTTATGCTTCCTGCTGCTGACCTGCTCTATGGAGATGGAGATTTCAAGTTCCAACAGGACTTGGCGCCTGCACACAGCGCAAAATCTACCCGTGCCTGGTTTACGGACCATGGTATTTCTGTTCTAAATTGGCCCGCCAACTCCCCTGACCTTAGCCCCATAGAAAATCTGTGGGGTATTGTGAAAAGGAAGATGCAGAATGCCAGACCCAAAAACGCAGAAGAGTTGAAGGCCACTATCAGAGCAACCTGGGCTCTCATAACACCTGAGCAGTGCCAGAAACTCATCGACTCCATGCCACGCCGCATTAACGCAGTAATTGAGGCAAAAGGAGCTCCAACCAAGTATTGAGTATTGTACATGCTCATATTTTTCATTTTCATACTTTTCAGTTGGCCAACATTTCTAAAAATCCCTTTTTTGTATTAGCCTTAAGTAATATTCTAATTTTGTGACACACGGAGTTTTGGATTTTCATTTGTTGCCACTTCAAATCATCAAAATTAAATGAAATAAACATTTGAATGCATCAGTCTGTGTGCAATGAATAAATATAATGTACAAGTTACACCTTTTGAATGCAATTACTGAAATAAATCAAGTTTTTCAAAATATTCTAATTTACTGGCTTTTACCTGTGTGTGTGTGTATATATATATATGAAATACTTGACTTGGTGAATTCTAGCTGTAAATATACTCCTCCCCTCTTAGCCACGCCCCCCCCCCCCACCTCCCGAAATCGGAGGTCTCAAGGTTGGCAAGTATGGCGTTTGTTACACCTGTTGTTGTTGACTTTGGACCGACTAGCGGCTGCACAACAGCAAGGCCGCGGAACAGAGACACGAGACAGGATTACACAGACACACATGCATCCACAAAAAATATACGCCACACACACATACCCCACCCCCCAACCAACGCCCTTGATGCAAATTCCTTAGGGGTGATGGACGGCTGGGCAGCGCCTGAAGAGCTGCAGCCTGCAACCGTAGCCTCGCCCCTCTGTTGCAAGTCTCGAGATGTATGTTGTAAAATGTATATGTGCTTTGCTATGGAGGTTTTTTCCCCACTCCAGACTGGGCCCCCTTAGGAGCCCAGTCTAGATTGTGTTTTTTTACTCATCCTTCCCCAGCGTTGACCTTTTTCCCATCTTTTACGGGGCAGGGCGCCTTGTGGTGACCCATCAGCGTTCCTGTTCTGTAACCCTGTACACTGTTTGTTTGTCTAATCTTGACCGGGTTTGTGCTGAAAACAAAGTTTTGTTGTACTTGTGCAATGACAATAAAGACCTACCTACCTATCAATTATGAGCTCAGTTCTGGATCAGCATCAACAGGAGAAGTTAAGGAGGAAGTTAGCTTCTGTTTAGCAAATAGGCTCCGCCTCCTCACGTGGACCGGCGAGGACACCAAAGTGAGGCGAAGGCGTTCCGTTGTCAGTGCAGAGGGATCATACGTCCTGACATGCAACCGCCAAAACAAAGAACCGAGGCGGCACGCAGGCGGCGGGGAAGCGAGAAAACACGGCGAGGCGTCAGCGTGTTGCCGTCAGCGCTCTGCAGCACCCCGCTGAGAGGAGCGTCCACCGTGTGTGCGATTGTCACGCATCAGTCACAGCAGCGTTAAGGCACGTAAAAACACTTCACATGGAGAAAACAAAGTCTACTTGCATTCACTGTCAATGACACTCAACCTGAGTTGAGAATCTTCTAGAAAGTTGATCTCCTGGCGTGAAGCGGGGTGACTGACAGCAGGTGACATTTCTGGGCTCATTATTTGTCACGCTGCAAAGTCTTCACTTCTTGTTCCACGCTGTAATTTCACTTTTGTTTTTGTTTAAAAACTTTTTTATGATATAAGGAAAATGTTTTCAACATAATTCAGTACCTGCCCATTTTTCAAGATCAAATTGAAATAGTTTGAAGTAGAGATGTCCGATAATATCGGACTGCCGATAGTATCGGCCGATAAATACTTTAAAATGTGATATCGGAAATTATCGGTATCGGTTTCCAAAAGTAAAATGTATGACTTTTTAAAACGCCGCTGTACGGAGTGGTACACGGACGTAGGGAGAAGTACAGAGTGCCAATAAACCTTAAAGGCACTGCCTTTGCGTGCCGGCCCAATCACATAATATTTACGGCTTTTCACACGCACAAGTGAATGCAACTCATACTTGGTCAACAGCCATACATGTCACACTGAGGGTGGCCGTATAAACAACTTTAACACTGCTGCAAATATGCGCCACACTGTGAACCCACACCAAACAAGAATGACAAACACATTTCGGGAGAACAGCCGCACCGTAACACAACAGAACAAATACCCAGAACCCCTTGCAGCACTAACTCTTCCGGGACGCTACAATATACACCCCCCCACCTCAACCCCGAGAGCATGTCCCAAATTCCAAGCTGCTGTTTTGAGGCATGTAAAAAAAAAAAAATGCACTTTGTGACTTCAATAATAAATATGGCAGTGCCATGTTGGCATTTTTTTCCATATCTTGAGTTGATTTATTTTGGAAAACCTTGTTACGTTGTTTAATGCATCCAGCGGGGCAACAAAATTAGGCATAATAATGTGTTAATTCCACGAATGTATATATCGTATCGGTTGATATCGGAATCGGTAATTAAGAGTTGGACAATGTCGGATATCAGCAAAAAAAGCCATTATCGGACATCTCTACTTTTAAGACCTTGTTCAGATCTTTAAGTGAAAAAAATTAAGACTGTAGTAGTGTTGTCCCGATACCAATATTTTGGTTCCGGTACCAAAATTATTTTGATACTTTTAAAGTTAAAGTTAAAGTCCCAATGATTGTCACAAACACACTGGGTGTGGTGAAATTTGCATGTGACCCATCCCCATGTTCACCCCCTGGGAGGTGAGGGGAGCAGTGAGCAGCAGCGTGCGCCGCGCTCGGGAATCATTTTGGTGATTTAACCCCCAATTCCAACCCTTGATGCTGAGTGCCAAGCAGGAAGGCAATGGGTCCAATTTTTTGTAGTCTTTGGTATGACCCGGCCGGGGTTCGAACTCATGACCTCCCAGTCTCAGGGCGGACACTCTAACCACAAGGCCACTTTTTGATACTTTATTGCTTTATTTTAACAAAAAAATCTTAAAGTACATTAAACATATGTTTATTATTGCAAGTTTGTCCTTAAATAAAATAGTGAACATATTAGACAACTTGTCTTTTAGTAGTAAGTAAGCAAACAAAGGCTCCTAATTTAGTCTGCTGACATATGCAGTAACATATTGTGTCATTTATCACTCTATTATTTTTTTGGTAAAAATTATTAAGGTCAAGTGGTACAAAATGAATTATTAATCTGCTTGTCTACTTAATCTACTTTTTAATCACATTTTAAATTTTTTTTAAAACCAATGTCTTATAAAAATATGTCACTCTTGAATCAACACCAGTATTTAATACTATGATCAATGTTAATTACAAAACTACATGTGAGATATAAATAATAATGGAAGTATAAGTGTTTGTATATAGTATATTATTGGTACAAATGTTTAACCAACACGTGTACAGGGATATTTCACAACTGTTTGTCTATGTCTTTACTGTGTATATATTTGAACAGTGTTTATGTTGTGTACAAGGTGTATGTACAATAGGTTGTGTAAAGGAAATTTCATATTTCTATCAAGCTCATCTTGTATTTGAGATTGTTTATAGGGTTAGGTGAAATAAGTGCTCAACTTCAGCCTGAACCCTTTCGGTCTGTAAAATTGTCAATTTATGAATGTAAAACTGTTTGTTTATTAAGAAATAATAAACTAACTAACTAACTTGTTCATTTACTGTTAATATATGGTTACTTTCTCTTTTAATATGTTCTATCTACACTTATGTTAAAAAGTAATAAGCATTTACTCTTTTGTTGTTTGATACTTTACATTAGTTTTAGACGAAACCACAAATTTGGGTATCAATCCGATGTTTGTAGCGCAATCCAAGATAATTGATTGGTGCTGTCTGCTACTTAACATCAACATAGCCATTAGATACGTAATGTTGGTAATATGTGCCAACAGTACAGCTGACATCACTTCAAACAAAATGTAAGGATCTGTAGATGGCTAGGGAGACGTCGTAGGTACACCAAAAAAAGGAATTTATTTATCCGCGCTAAAATGAAATAGCAATACTCACATTAGAGAGAGTGCATGGACTCTTGGACTTCACACATATAGGTATGAAAATACAAAATAACGAACTATTTGAGAAATCTGACTAATTTAGTGCATTGAAATGTAGTGACTGAGAAAAAGTCTAAGTTCATTGTGTTCTTCATGGTGTTTTTGAAACTGCACCAATTTTTCCTTCAGAATTTTCAAGCAACTTGAAGTGTTTTGCCAAGAGAATTAATTGTAGTATGTACATTTTAAGAATGTCCTTATTCTAGTTTTGGCCAAAGTAAAAAAAAAAAAAAAATTGAAGTTGTCTTTATTTTTAAATTATCATGCCATGATTGCATCAGTCCGGCCCACGTGGGAATAGATTTTCCTCAATGTGGCCCCTGAGTTATAATGAGTTTGACAAATAATTGATATATTCTAATTAGGGATGTCCGATTATGGCTTTTTGCCGATATCCGATATTCTGATATTGTCCAACTCTTTAATTACCGATACCGATATCAACCGATACTGATATCAACCGATATATACAGTCGTGGAATTAACACATTATTATGCCTAATTTGGACAACCAAGTATGGTGAAGATAAGGTACTTTAAAAAAAAAAAAAAAAGATAAATTAATTAAAACCATTTTCTTGAATAAAAAAGAAAGTAAAACAATATAAAAACAGTTACATAGAAACTAATAATAAATGAAAATTAGTAAAATTAACTGTTAAAGGTTAGCACTATTAGTGGACCAGCAGCACGCACAATCATGTGTGCTTACGGACTGTATCCCTTGCAGACTGTATTGATATATATTGATATATAATGTAGGAACCAGAATATTAATAACAGAAAGAAACAACCCTTTTGTGTGAATGAGTGTAAATGAGTGTAAATGGGGGAGGAAGGTTTTTTGGGTTGGTGCACTAATTGTAAGTGTATCTGGTGTTTTTTATGTTGATTTAATAAAAAAATAAAAATAAAAAAATAATTAAAAAAACGACACCGATAATAAAAAAAAAAACGATACCGATAATTTCCGATATTACATTTTAACTCATTTATCGGACATCTCTAATTATAATCCAATCTAATTTATGCTAGTAAATGTTTTTATGATAGAAACAAGCTAAAATGTACGTATACTGCAATATTGAGCTAATGACTCTTTGAGAAGAAGGGAGCCAAACACTGTAGTCCTGAAGAGATGTGCATTATGTGTAAGTGTGTTTAGGAGTGTATGTACCAAGGCTGCAGAAAGCAAAAAGCTGATTACAACAGCCCATATGAGAAACTACAAGGTCAAAAACAAACCCAAAAACTGCAACCTGCGCCTCCCAAGATCTACAAGCGACTTTGGAAAAAAATAAGGCCAAAGTTGCTTATGATAAGCGACCTTGACAACACTTTTTAATGTTTTTTTTTTTCTTCTGACGCTTATCTGGGTCTGCAGGGGCAGCACTCTCAGTCGGGGTGCCCAGACTATCCTCGGCCGAGAGGTTACCAAGGCCATCTGCAAGACATAATCCATGTCCACCCAAACACAGACACTTTCGAAAATGCCACTCTATCCACACAAGTGCAGTTTTGAAACAGCTTATGTCCATACAAAATCACATTTGACCAGCTGTCTCAGAAGTCCTTCGGTGCTTTTTGGGCTAAATCTGGGGCCTTCAATAGAACATTTTGTGCCGTCCCATGTGTCACAATGACTTATACATTATCTTTCAAATCAATGCACACTTACAGCAAACACAGAACCAATCATGAATTCAATAGCACATGCACCTGCTACAACAACTGTTGTTAGATAAGGTGTAAAAACATGAGCCATCATCACACATTTTTAATGGAAAAAAAAATAAAAAGCTGGTCCAAACACGCACATTTTGAAGATGGACTGACTCATTTTTTAATTCCTTTTTTTAAGGACAGGATATTGTTTAGGTGAGGCCAAGAGGCCAAAATGCGTAGAAAAATATGCATTTTTAATGTATTTGTGCAGACATGGTCAAGAGGTGCTCACAGACTCGAGCGTACTCTGGGCGAAGAATACTTTGCACGGAATTACATTTTTCTGTCATGGACGATGAGTGACGAAGTGGAGCTCCTCTCCCTGCCCCCTTTGCAGACCATGACTTGTGACCATAGGAGACGGTGGTCAGGTTGCTAAATTGAGAGCTTTACCTTCTGGCTCAGCTCTCTTATTCCCTCAACAGTCTGTAGAGATGCGCGGTTTGCGGGCACAACCGCGGAGTCCGCGGATTATCCGCGGATCGGGCGGATGAAATTTAAAAAAATTAGATTTTATCCGCGGGTCGGGTCGGGTCGGGTGATTGAAATTTTAAAAAATTAGATTTTAAATAGATTCAGGCGGGTGGCAGTTAAACCAATT
This sequence comes from Nerophis lumbriciformis, assembly GCF_033978685.3. Classification (NCBI taxonomy): domain Eukaryota; kingdom Metazoa; phylum Chordata; class Actinopteri; order Syngnathiformes; family Syngnathidae; genus Nerophis; species Nerophis lumbriciformis. The sequence goes on along the minus strand of NC_084566.2, from coordinate 26,244,519 downwards.
CGGAAATATATATACATAGTTAAATGTTGTTACCCACATACGAAAAACGAGCAGGCACCTGCAGCATATGCCACAACAGAAGAAAAAAAAAAAAAGAGATGGACACTTTTACGGAGCGGAGAAGGGACGCCTCGCCGGGGTCCGGGACCGAGGCCCCTTCCCCCGAGAGGGCCCCACCGGGAGCCGTAGCTGAGGCGATCCGCGAGAAGGGCCCGACGCACGTCCAGGGTCACCACCGCGTCCACCGCACCGACACCCCGCCTCGTCCGCCTTCGCCTCGTCCGCCTTCGCCTCGTCCGCCTTCGCCGCGGCCGGCGTCACGCGCAGCAGGTAAGCAGCTTACCTGCCCGCCACCCCCGTGGCCGGGGGCTCGTAACAGGGGTCACTCCGCGCGCTCCGCCCGCGCAGCTTACCTGCCCGCCACCCCTGTTGCCGGGGGCGCGTAACAGGGGTCACTCCGCGCGCAGTGCGCTCACGAAAGGGGTGGGGCTCACCCTGGTTGATATAGACAGCAGCTAGGATGGTGGCCATGGAAGTTGGAACCCGCTAAGGAGTGTGTAACAACCCACCTGCCGAATCAACTAGCCCTGAAAATGGATGGCGCTGGAGCGTCGGGCCCATATACCCGGCCGTCGCCGGCAGCGAGACGCGCTTGGAGGTGCGCTCAGCGCGGCTCCCATATGATTGCGCACTGGTGTGCGTCTGGGTCGTGACAGCGTGGCACACGAAGTTCTGTGCTGCATTGGATCAGTCTCCTTTCTTTAACAGGCAAAAGCTTTATAACCTCACTAATGCCTTGCATCGTCTATATTAGATATATAACAACGGGCGGGTGCGGGCGGATGCGGTTCTGATCAAATGTTAGATCGGGTGGATTGCGGATGGTTGACGACTTTCTGATGCGGTTGCGGATGAAATAATTGCCTATCCGCGCATCTCTAACAGTCTGCTACAGAACTGGCCTAAACATCTCATGCTCCCAGCCTTTCCTCACTTATGAATAGAATCCCAAGACCTTGAACGCCTCTACCTAGAGCAGTGGTTCTTAACCTTGTTGGAGGTACCAAACCCCACCAGTTTCATATGCACATTCACTGAACCCTTCTTTAGTGAAAAATATATATATATATTTTTTTTTTTTTCAAATTCAAGACAAAGTTATATGTTTTTTTTTACTGGTGCACAAAATGAACCGTGCATGAACATCACCTTGTTCAAAGAACAAAACCAACACAGTGCTGAACTCACAACAAATTACACACCTGCAAATCAGATGGAAAATTAGAGGGAACATTGTTTGGTGGTGTCCATAATACGCCGATAGGGAGAAGTTTTTATTCATACGATGAGTCAGGTGTGTCTTGACCTCCGCCGAACCCCTGAGGCCGACTCACCGAACCCAGGTTAAGAATGAGCTCGGGCCCAACAAAGCCGGCGGCGTTTCTGGGTGTTGTTGATAAATGGCTTTTGCTGTGCATAGTGGTGTTTAACTTGCACTTACAGATGTAGCGACGAACTGTAGTTACTGACAGTGGTTTTTTGAAGTGTTCCTGAGCCCATGTGATGATATCCTTTACACACTGATGTCGGTTTCTGATGCAGTACCGCCTGAGGGATCAAAGGTCATGGGCATTCAATGTTGGTTTTCAGCCTTGCTGCTTCCATGCAGTGATTTCTCCAGATTCTCTGAACCTTTTGATGATATTACGGACCGTAGATGGTGAAATCCTTAAATCCCGTGCAATAGCTGGTTGAGCAATGTTGGTCTTAAACAACTTGCTCACGCATATGTTGACAAAGTGGTGACCCTCGCCCCATCCTTGTTTGTGAATGACTGAGCATTTCATGGAAGCTGATTTTATACCCAATCATGGCACCCACCTGTTCCCAATTAGCCTGTTTACTTGTGGGATGTTCCAAATACCGTATTTTTCGGAGTATAAGTCGCACCGGAGTATAAGTCGCACCTGCCGAAAATGCATAATAAAGAAGGAAAAAAACATATATATAATCCGCACTGGAGCCCGGCCAAACTATGAAAAAAACTGCGACTTATAGTCCGAAAAATACGGTAAGTGTTTGATGAGCATTCCTCAACTTTTTTGCCACTTGTGACAGCTTTTTTGAAACATGTTGCAGGCATCAAATTCCAAATGAGCTAATATTTGCAAAAAATAACAAAGTTTTCCAGTTTGAATGTTAAATATCTTGAATATAAGTTGAAAAGGATTTGCAAATCATTGTATTCTGTTTTTATTTACCATTTACACAACATGCCAACTTTTTGGTTTTGGGTTTTGTATTTATTTTGAAGTTTGTTTGATACATTTTGCACCCCGCTGACCAGTGATGGTTTAATATTATCTTGTTGTCAAACAAGCGAGCTTAGCTGTGACATATGGATGTTAATGAGGCCATTATTATTCACGAGGCTCTCGCATGAATGGACAAAGGTCAAGGTCAAAGAGTTCCAATCTTCTCACCTCACGAAGCTTATCCAGGAGCAGATCGAAACGCAGAGTCAGGAGCTTCCAAGATGCAATTTAGATAGTGGGAGCAACTCATCGAACTTTGGTTTTGCTCTCGATTTGAATCTCCTCTGCAGCTCTTCTACCTCTTTCCATCTTCGCCGAAAGCCTCATCGCCATCCTCCCTCTGGAAAGATGGCGACCTTCCTTTTTTTTTTTTTTTTTTGCCTCTCCCGGTGCCTCTCGCATAAAGGCGCCCCCTCCGGATGAGGAGGAGAGTCGGTCCTGTCTTATCACCCATCAGCTTGTTTTGTTCCACTTTCAACTCTTAATGAGCAGTTTTATCGGCTCACCTCCTCCTTTCCACCTTATCTGTCCTGCATCGGTCGCCAGACGAGGACTCGACTGGAGTCGCCTTCTTCTCTCTTTGCCGCCGTCCCGTGAGAAAATAACGTCGCCCCCTGTGGGTTAATTAGGGACTTGACCCCACAGAGAAACGTCTCTGCACTTATTTACATTTAGAGTGAATCTTATGGCCCTTGACAGCAACTTTATTACTCGCAGTTAAAAAAGAAACACACGCGCTTAAGTGGAGGCTTTTAAAATGTAATTAACCCCTTTGTTGCTGTGTCACCATTCCTATTCTTTTTCTCTCTGCCCAATCACAATGAGTGAAGGACACGGTTCACCTTAATTTGCCACTGACGGAAATTCCGCCACTTTCTTAACTACTTTGCAGGAACATTCCTCATATCTGCTTCTTGATGGAGTCTTGTGTGTCATGCATGCGCTCACATTCACACATCACCTGTGTATATTTATATAAGACTTCATGCTTAAAGGGGAACATTATCACCAGACCTATGTAAGCGTCAATATATACCTTGATGTTGCAGAAAAAAGACCATATATTTTTTTAACCGATTTCCGAACTCTAAACGGGTGAATTTTGGCTAATTAAACGCCTTTCTATTATTCGTTCTCGGAGCGATGACCTCACAACAGCTCTGTTATTTTCCGTTTTTTCGACTGTTTTCCGTACCTTGGAGACATCATGCCTCGTCGGTGTGTTGTCAGAGGGTGTAACAACACGAACAGGGACGGATTCAAGTTGCACCAGTGGCCCAAAGATGCGAAAGTGGCAAGAAATTGGACGTTTGTTCCGCACACTTTACCGACGAAAGCTATGCTACGACAGAGATGGCAAGAATGTGTGGATATCTTACGACACTCAAAGCAGATGCATTTCCAACGATAAAGTCAAAGAAATCTGCCGCCAGACCCCCAAGAAAAGAGAGCGGATGAGGGTATGTCTACAGAATATATTAATTGATGAAAACTGGGCTGTCTGCACTCTCAAAGTGCATGTTGTTGCCAAATGTATTTCATATGCTGTAAACCTAGTTCATAGTTGTTAGTTTCCTTTAATGCCAAACAAACACATACCAATCGTTGGTTAGAAGGCGATCGCCAAATTCGTCCTCGCTTTCTCCCGTGTCGCTGGCTGTCGTGTCGTTTTCGTCGGTTTCGCTTGCATACGGTTCAAACCGATATGGCTCAATAGCTTCAGTTTCTTCTTCAATTTCGTTTTCGCTACCTGCCTCCACACTACAATCATCCGTTTCAATACATGCGTAATCTGTTGAATCACTTAAGCCGCTGAAATCCGAGTCTGAATCCGAGCTAATGTCGCTATAGCTTGCTGTTCTAGCCGCCATGTTTGTTTGTATTGGCATCACTGTGTGACGTCACAGGAAAATGGACGGGTGTATATAACGATGGTTAAAATCAGGCACTTTGAAGCTTTTTTTAGGGATATTGCATGATGGGTAAAATTTTGAAAAAAACTTTGAAAAATAAAAGAAGCCACTGGGAACTGATTTTTAATGGTTTTAACCCTTCTGAAATTGTGATAATGTTCCCCTTTAAGACTAGGGATGTCCGATAATATCGGCGTGCCGATATTATCGGCCGATAAATGCGTTAAAATGTAATATCGGAAATTATCGGTATCGTTTTTTTAATTATCGGTATCGTTTTTTTTTATTTTTTTTTTTTGTTTTTTTTTTTTTATTAAATCAACAAAGAACAAAAGATACACTTACAATTAGTGCACCAACCCAAAAAAACCTCCCTCCCCCATTTACACTCATTCACACTCATTCACACAAAAGGGTTGTTTCTTTCTGTTATAAATATTCTGGTTCCTACATTATATATCAATATATATCAATACAGTCTGCAAGGGATACAGTCCGTAAGCACACATGATTGTGCGTGCTGCTGGTCCACTAATAGTACTAACCTTTAACAGTTAATTTTACTCATTTTCATTAATTACTAGTTTCTATGTAACTGTTTTTATATTGTTTTACTTTCTTTTTTATTCAAGAAAATGTTTTTAATTTATTTATCTTATTTTATTAATTTTTTTAAAAAGTACCTTATCTTCACCATACCTGGTTGTCCAAATTAGGCATAGTAATGTGTTAATTCCACGACTGCATATATCGGTTGATATCGGTATCGGTTGATATCGGTATCGGTAATTAAAGAGTTGGACAATATCGAAATATCGGATATCGGCAAAAAGCCATTATCGGACATCCCTACTTAAGACCATTGACCTTGGGTTATCACCCACCCCTCTCATGCTCCAGATGCTCATGCCAGCCATAATGAAGACAGTAAGCATCCTGTCACCTTCCTGAAGCAGTGTACATTTGCACCCACAATGTTCCCTTCTGTCTGTATTGCACATTTCTCTTTTGTAAAGTAAATCTGTACATCAGACATGGACATCTACAGCAACAATAGGATTTGCCTGAGTGGCTGGAAAAGGACAGATTTAAAAAAGTTTTTATGTATTTATTTATTTTTTAATTTTGGACGTCCCGTAGGCATACTTGCCAACCTTGAGACCTCCGAATTCAGGAGATGGGGGGGTTTGGTGGTAGCGGGGGGTGTATATTGTAGCTTCCCGGAAGAGTTAGTGCTACAAGGGGTTCTGGGTATTTGTCCTGTTGTGTTTATGTTGTGTTACGGTGCGGATGTTCTCCCGAAATGTGTTTGTCATTCTTCTTTGTTGTGGGTTCACAGTGTGGCGCATATTTGTAACAGTGTTAAAGTTGTTTATACGGCCACCCTCAGTGTGACCTGTATGGCTCTTGATCAAGTATGTTTTGCATTCACTTATGTGGGTGTAGAAGCCGCATATATTATGTGACTGGGCCGGCACGCTGTGTGTATGGAGGAAATGCGGACATGACGACAGGTTGTAGAGGACACTAAAGGCAGTGCCTTTAAGGCACGCCCCCAATATTGTTGTCCGGGTGGAAATTCGGGAGGGGCACTGAAATTCGGGAGACTCTCGGGAAAATCGGGAGGGTTGGCAAGTATGCCCGTAAGTCAGATTGAGGATAATGGCGGGCCGTAGTTTGGAATCCCCTGATGTAATCACTCTAGTAACGATCATATTTGTGTGTGTGTGTTATAGGCAAAATCCGTCTATGATTCTATAAACGTGGACACCTAGGGTACTAAGAAATTGGGCAATTCTAATCGATGCCCAATCAATAGGCACACTAGTGTTGTACCGATACCAATATTTTGGCCCGGACTTGTAAAATCAGGGCACGATAACTATCTCGGATATTTTAAAATATATGTCTGCAGCGTAATGTTGTCCCGATACCAATATTTTGGTACCGGTACCGGTACCAAAATGTATTTCGATACTTTTCGGTACTTTTCGATACTTTTCTAAATAAAGGGGACCACAAAAAATTGCATTATTGGCTTTATGTTAACAAAAAATCTTACGGTACATTAAACATATGTTTCTTATTGCAAGTTTGTCCTTAAATAAAATAGTGAACATACAAGACAACTTGTCTTTTATTAGTAAGTAAACAAACAAAGGCTCCTAATTTAGCTGCTGACATATGCAGTAACATATTGTGTCATGAGGTGGTAGAAAATGAATGATTAATCTACTTGTTCATTTACAGTTAATATATGCTTAGTTTCTCTTTTAACATGTCTTATCTACACTTCAGTTAAAATGTAATATTTGTCTCTTGTTTGGATGCTTTACATCAGTTTTGGATGATACCACAAATTTGGGTATCAAACCGATACCAAGTCGTTACAGGATCATACATTGGTCATATTCAAAGTCCTCATGTGTCCAGGGACGTATTTCCTAAGTGTGTAAACATAATAAAAATAAAAAATAAAACGAAACCAAGACCGGTACTTTTTAGATGCGGTATAGTACCGAATATGATTCATTAGTACCGTGTTACTATACTAATACTAGTATACCGTACAACCCTAAGGCGCACATACTGGTAACGTTTTAAACATTCATTTAAATTATAAGATGTTATTTCTTTTTTTTATGATAGAACATAATTGAATTATCAAGCAATGCATGTTGAGTAGAGATGTCCGATAATATCGGACTGCCGATATTTTCGGCCGATAAATGCTTTAAAATGTAATATGGGAAATTATCGGTATCGGTTTCAAAAAGTAAAATTTATGACTTTTTAAAACGCCGCCGTGGGGACAATATACACCCCCGCTACCCCCTACCCCCCACCTCAACCCCACCCCCCCAACCCCGCCCACCTCAACCTCCTCATGCTCTCTCAGGGAGAGCATGTCCCAAATTCCAAGCTGCTGTTTTGAGGCACGTTAAAAAAAATAATGCACTTTGTGACTTCAATAATAAATATGGTAGTGCCATGTTGGCATTTTTTTCCATAACTTGAGTTGATTTATTTTGGAAAACCTTGTTACATTGCTTAATGCATCCAGCGGGGCATCACAACAAAATTAGGCATAATAGTGTGTTAATTCCACGACCGTGTATATCGGTATTGTCATGACTTGGTCTTGTGTGTATGCTTTTCCGGGATGCAACGGAAAGTTGGCTCGGGCGAGACGGGAATGTAAGTACATTTTTATTTAAACTATAAAAACAGGAAGTAAACAAAAGGCGCGCACAATGGCGGAGAACAAACTATGAAACCAAATACTTGCACAAAGGCAAAAACTATGAACAACAAAAAACACTAACTGTGGCAATAATAAACAAAACTTACTTGGCATGGACAAAAAGGAGCAACGTGAACGATGGACATGAAAAAATAGCAGCAAGGGTCTTAAGGCTGTGTGGAGAGTGTGCAGAAGCATAAATGTGGAGATGTCGTCAGAACGACAAACTGAAAACAATAAACTTAAATACTATAGACATGATTAACGAAAACAGGTGCGTGACTCAAAATGTGAAACAGGTGCGTGACGTGACAGGTGAAAACTAATGGTTGCTATGGTGACAAAACAAAAGTGCACAAAAAGTCCAAAAACCAAAACGAACATGACCAAAACAAAAACATGATCACACAGACATGACAGGTATCGGTTGATATCGGAATCGGTAATTAAGAGTTGGACAATATTGGAATATCGGATATCGGCAAAAAAGCCGTTATCGGACATCTCTAATGTTGAGTGTAACGAAAAATTTAATTTTAGGGGTGCACAATAATTATCGGCTCAATATTTATCTTGTCATTAATAGGAATTGTGACGTCACACCCGTACCTCGATAACATTTAAAAGTAGCCCCTATAAACAATAAATAAAACATTAAAAAAAAAAATCCAATCAGGCAAGATTACCCATACTCTGCTGTATGTGGGTTCGGGTGAACAAATCAAGGGCTCCGACCTTAAAGGAGGTCCTAACTTTGCTTAACCTCACCGGAGCTCTTTGTTACTCCTTTCAGAGGAAGACATCCCACCTGCCGCCTGCACAAAATGTCCTGCAAGCACTCCGCCAGTGAAAAAATAAAACACTGGCTTCGATATATCAAACCTCTTCAGCTACCCCGAAATGCTGCCTCAAAAGTCTGCAATGAAGCTACTGAAAATCAGCCTCAAAGAAAAGCCTTTGGCCGTTCTCATTGCTGCAAAAAGCCTGTAAGAGACGACCGTAGGGCCAAAGCGATCTGCAGATTCCTCATGGCAATGAAATGATGGCCCTGGACACAGATAGCAAACAACGAGCCTCAGGCTAAACTGTCAATCATGACAGTGACTACTTTTCGTGACAGAAAAGTACCCGGACACACTGTATTGCTTCCCCCAACAGCAAGACGCCATTGCAAGTAGATCAGAGATAAAACAGTACAGCCGAAGCATGCAGTGATACACTCGACAGCTGCGATATGAGACATGCAGACGACAACCACTACCACCATTGTTGGAAGACACTGGACCTCCAGACTTTCTGGAGCCACGGTTTGTACGGTTAAGGTATTCCCTAAACATAACTGATCGTGGTGGTGCGCCACAGCAAAATATAAGCCGCCACCCCTTGAAAATGAGTTTTTTTTTAATATGAAAACCAACTAATGTGTTGTAGCCTCCAGAAAAGGTCACAGAATGTCCGACGCTCTTTTTAACTTTTAATGCCAATCTTATTCTAACAACCAGCCCAATTCCAACTCATATTTCCTCCTGTGCACACACTCAGACATACAACAACACTTCCTCATTCTCATCCAATCATCTTTACGGCATGCACGGTGTGTTCACGGTCATGAGAACAACGAACATCAATCATATACACCAGGGGTGCTCACATTTTTTCTGCAGGCGAACTACTTTTCAATTGATCAAGTCGTGGGGATCTACCTCATTCATATATATATAATTTATATTTACTTATTTATGAAATATATGTTTTTGTTAACAAGTTAAAGGTGTTTAATGATAATACAAGCATGTTTAACACATATAGTTAATATTGTTAATAAATTAAAGGTGTTTAATGATAATACAAGTATGTTTAATACATATAGTTAATATTGTTAACAAGTTAAAGGTGTTTAAAGATAATACAAGCATGTTTAACACATAGTTAATATTGTTAATAAATTAAAGGTGTTTAATGATAATACAAGCATGTTTAACACATATAGTTAATATTATTAACAAGTTAAAGGTGTTTAAATATAATACAAGCATGTTTAACACATATAGTTAATATTGTTAACAAGTTAAAGGTGTTTAATGATAATACAAGCATGTTTAACACATATAGTTAATATTGTTAACAAGTTAAAGGTGTTTAATGATAATACAAGCATGTTTAACACATATAGTTAATATTGTTAACAAGTTAAAGGTGTTTAAAGATAATACAAGCATGTTTAACACATATAGTTAATATTCTTAACAAGTTAAAGGTGTTTAAAGATAATACAAGCATGTTTAACACATATAGTTAATATTGTTAACAAGTTAAAGGTGTTCCCCAGTCGTCTTGGACTCCATGCCACTGGACCCTGACCCGATTCTGTCAAGGATCGTATGGTGACTGTCTGTGCGCCAGTCTCCTCACGCTAAACAAAGTCACGCACAGGCATCCTCCATAAAGGGATACACCCTACCAGGAGGATCGTCATACTCGTTCGAGTGACCGCTGATGAAACGATGCACACGGTAGGGATTGCAGTAGGGGTTGTATATACCGGTACTAGTAGAGTATAGTATACTCTACTATTATAGTATAGTATTGCGATACTAATTAATCATATTCGGTACTATACCGCCTCTAAAAAGTACCGGTCCCTGGACACATGAGGATTTTGAATATGACCAATGTATGAGCCTGTAACGACTTGGTATCGGATTGATACCTAAATGTGTGGTATCATCCAAAACTAATGTAAAGTATTCAAACAACAGAAGAATAAGTGATTATCCCATTTTAACAGAAGTGTAGATAGAACATGCTGAAACGGAAAATAACCAGATATTAACAATAAATGAACAAGTAGATGAATAATTCATTTTTACAGCTTGTCCTTTATAATGTTGACAAAATAATAGAATAGAAAAATGACACAATATGTTACTGCGTATGTCAGCAGACTAATTAGGAGCCTTTGTTTGCTTACTTACTACTAAAAGACAAGTTGTCTAGTATGTTCACTATTTTATTTAAGGACAAAATTGCAATAAGGGGTTGGGGGATAGGGGGTAGCGGGGGTGTATATTGTAGCATCCCGGAAGAGTTAGTGCTGCAAGGGGTTCTGGGTATTTGTTCCGTTGTGTTTATGTTGTGTTACGGTGCGGATGTTCTCCCGAAATGCGTTTGTCATTCCTGTTGGTGTGGGTTCACAGTGTGGCGCATATTTGTAACAGTGTTAAAGTTGTTTAAACGGCCATCCTCAGTGTGACCTGTATGGCTGTTGACCAAGTATGAATTGCATTCACTTGTGTGTGTACCGTAAGATTTTTGGTTCAAATAAAGCCAATAATGCCATTTTTTGTGGTCCCCTTTATTTAGAAAAATAGCGAAAAACATTGGTATCGGGACAACACTACGCTGCAGACATATATTTTAAAATATCCGAGATAGTTATCGTGCTGTGATTTTACCAGTCCGGGCCACTTGGGAGTAGATTTTTCTCCATGTGGCCCCCCCGATCTAAAATGAGTTTGACACCCCAGACATACATGGTTTGGAATCACTCATTCACTCTGTTTACATACACATAGCAATGTGATTAATGTTCATACTCTCTTTAACACCAGACGCGCTTTCATTCACATTTAATAAGAACGTTCCCGTTTACATGTTCATCAGCATATTGAACCGTAAGCGGTGGCAAGAGGCCAAGGTTCCTGCTGCTCGTATTTCTCTTGGCCCCGTGCGGGTCTGTGTGAATTCTTTTTCCAGACGAGAAACGTCTAAGCTGCTTCACTAAGTCAAAGAAAACAGGCCCGGAATTGAACCCTGGGGTCCTCCTGGTTTCCTGTGAACACACGCGGTCCAACCTGTTGACGTGACACACACACACACACACACACACACACACAACGCTATTTGACACACTACCACGGAGAACCAGACCAAATCCCAGTACAAGCACTTGAAACTGCTCTCCTGAGGATTACATCACTGCCAAGACATTTGTCCACTGGCAAAGCAGGGAGAAGTGAACTTGGACACTTTGTGAGGTACAATCTGATCAAAAATAATAACAATGTTTGCTGTATTCATGTAACCACGATATTAACCACAATGTTGTGTCATGTTGGCTCGAGGCCTTTGAGAGGACTTCCTGCAGCATCACTCTTCCAACCCTCCTCCCGGCTTGTGGTCGTGACCTTTAGCGTGTGACTGATGTTTTCATTGGGGTCCTACTGACTGCTGACTGATGCGCCTATTACACAGGTCACAAAGGTCGGCTGTCTTACCCCCGCCCCCCAACCCCCGCCGTCCCCGCTGCACAGTGTGAGATTCTTCTTTTCCATCTAATCCTCGTACGTCTCAATTAAAACGTGCGCAGCTCATATTTCAACATAAACACCTGTTGGAGTTTTAGCAATACCGGCTTCCACTCTCCTTAAAGCAGTGTTTTTCAACCACTGTGGTGTGCCGTGGGAAATTATGCAACTTCACGTAACTGGTCCAAACAATATTATTTGCAAATCAATAATTATAATTAGAGATGTCCGATAATGTTTTTTTTGCCGATACTCCGATATTGTCCAACTCTTTATTACCGATTCCGATATCAACCGATACCGATATATACAGTCGTGGAATGAACACATTATTATGCCTAATTTTGTTATGATGCCCCGCTGGATGCATTAAACAAGGTTTTCCAAAATAAATCGGAACTCAAGTTATGGAAAAAAATGCCAACATGGCACTGCCATATTTATTATTGAAGTCACAAAGTGCATTATTTTTTTTAACATGCCTCAAAACAGCAGCTTGGAATTTGGAACATGCTCTCCCTGAGAGATCATGAGGAGGTTGAGGTGGGCGGGGTTGGGGCATAGGGGGTAGCAGGGGTGTATATTGTAGCATCCCGGAAGAGTTAGTGCTGCAAGGGGTTCTGGGTATTTGTTCCGTTGTGTTTATGTTGTGTTACGGTGCGGATGTTCTCCCGAAATGTGTTTGTCATTCTTGTTTGATGTGGGTTCACAGTGTGGCGCTTATTTGTAACAGTGTTAAAGTTGTTTATACGGCCACCCTCAGTGTGACCTGTATGGCTGTTGGCCAAGTATGCATGGCATTCACTTGTGTGTGCGAAAAGCCGTAGATATTATGTGATTGGGCCGGCACGCAAAAGCAGTGCCTTTAAGGCACGCCTCCAATAATGTTGTCTGGGTGGAAATCGGGAGAAATTCGGCAGAATGGTTGACTCGGGGGGGGCACTGAAATTCGGGAGTCTCCCGGGAAAATGTATGACTGGGAGACGCAACTGCTCTGTACTTCTCCCTACATCCATGTACCACTCCGTACAGCGGCGTTTTAAAAAGTCATAAATTTTACTTTTTGAAACCAACACCGATAATTTCCGATAATAAATTTTAAAGCATTTATCGGCCGATAATATCAGCAGTCCGATATTATCGGACATCTCTAGTTGCTATATTTTATAATTTTCCATTATAAATACATCTCTACCGTATTTTTCAGTGTATAAGTCGCACCGGAATATAAGTCGCACCTGCCGAAAATGCATAATAAAGAAGGAAAAAAACATATATAAGTCGCACTGGAACCCGGGCAAACTATGAAAAAAACTGCGACTTATAGTCCGAAAAATACGGTAATTATAATCTGTAAATAATGTGCCATTGTCTAGTGTCTGTGCTGTATAGAGCTTGGCAGGGTAACCATGTAAAACTCCATATCAGTAGGTGGCAGCAGGTAGTCCATTGCCTTGTAGAAGTCGGAACGCGTCGAGGATGGATTTGTCGTGATCCCAATATGCAGAGCACAGCGGGAGACGGCGAGCAGGTAAAAAGGTATGTAACGCTTAAAGCAAAAATTAACAAAACGGAAAGAAAAGGGCAATGAAGCATACTTCTAGACCTCCACCCCAGATCACACCTCACTCCTACCCACTTCCCCAAAGTGGGCTGGCTCAGGGTGGAGGACAGAGTAAAACAACTTGCACTGAGCCTAGTCTATAAATTTCGCTACACCTCCCTGATACCGAAGTACATGTCAAACTACTTCCATAACGTAAATGACCGCCATAACCACAACACCAGGGGGAGCTCCACTAACCACGTTAAACCCAGATTCCGATCTAACAAAGGTCTTAACTCATTCTCCCTCTATGCCACATCAATATGGAATGCACTCCCAACAGGTGTAAAAGAAAGTGCATGTCTATCCTCCTTCAAAACCGCACTAAAAGAACACATCCAGGCAGCTACAACCCTAGACTAACACCCTCCCCCCACCACACCCCACCTCCCCGGATTGTAAATAATCAAATGTATATACTTGTTCTTATGCTTTCTGAACTCACTATGGTCACTGCTCGCTGTACATATCCTACCAAGTCAGACCTACACTGTTTCAATGTCCATTTCTCAGATGATATAATTGTTGATGACTGAAGTGCTGATATCAACCAAACCTAACCCCCCCCCACCCCAACCCCCTCCACATCCAACCCCCGGATTGTAAATAATGTGAATAATTCAATGTATATACTCTGATGATTAACTTGTGTGATGACTGTATTATGCTGATAGTATATATTTGTACCATGAGTTGATTGACGTGGACCCCGACTTAAACAAGTTGAAAAACGTATTCGGGTGTTACCATTTAGTGGTCAATTGTACGGAATATGTACTGTACTGTGCAATCTACTACTAAAAGTCTCAATCAATCAATCAATCAATCAATGGCTATGCAAAACGATAGTAAAACCCAACTGGCAGCAAAGTAAACAAAAACAGAATGCTGGACGACAGCAAAGACTTACAGTGTGTGTCCGTACAAGACATGAAAATCAACAAAAGTCTCCACAAAGAAGGAAAGCGTCCGCACAACTGAAATAGTCTTGTTTGCCAATAGAAAGCAGGTCAGGCAATAGCGCTCAAAGGAAGGCGTGAAGCTGCTACAGGAAAACGCCGACAAAACAGGAAAAGCCACCAAAATAACAGCGCAAGACAGAAACTAAAACACTACACACAGGAAAACAACAACAAACTCAAAATAAAGCACGAAAACCTGGTGGAGTTTCGTTTTGGTTGAGTTTCTGCTGGTGGTGTGCCTCCGTATTTTTTTTAATGAAAAAAATGTGCCTTTGCTCAAAAAAAGGTTGAAAAACACTGCCTTAAAGGACTTTCTTCAAGATTTGTGAGGGCTTCTTTCACAGCAAACTCCTCTGAGCATGCCTTTCTGTACCTTGCTTTGTGCATTGGAGACAGTTAAAGGGTCTTTCCCGAAGTGTTCCCACAAATTAGAAGCATGCAATTGCTGAGATGAAGAATGAAGCTCAGGCGGTGTCCCAGTACTTTAGTGAGTGACGTTCCACATGACAATCAGGTTGATGAATGGACATTGAGACAAATATGTTGTTGTAATTGACGTGAGCCGCTGAGACAGTAGATGGTCTGTGGAAGGAAACACAGAAGTATTCTCTGCAGCTCTGACTTATTTACGCCGTAATCGTCATTGACAGGTCACTGAGAATCTCAACTGCGCCCTTCACATTTGACCAGACGGAAATCTTTGGGGGACAATTTGAGAGCAATTAGGGCAGGAGTTGTTGATTATTTTAATAATAAAGTAATCGATTGTTCATTTTGTTCGGTTAATCCGGGGGTCGAGCAGCATGCGGCTCTTTAGCGCCGTCCTAGTGGCTCCCTGGAGCATTTTTAAAAAAGGATTGAAAATGGAAAAAGATGGGGGGAAATACTTTTTTTGTTTTAGTATGTTTTTTGTTTGAGGACAAACACGACACAAACCTTCCCAATTGTTAGAAAGCCCGCTGTTTAATATGTTTGTGTGTATGCTTCACTGATGAGAGTATTTGGCGAACATCCTACTAATTCCGGCGGTTCTTGAACACACCAAAGTGTGGACTGTGACGCAACGTCAAATCTTCCACTCCTTCTTTGTCTCATTTTGTCCACCAAACGTTTTATGCTGTGCGTGAATGCATAAAGGTGCTCGATGTTGATGTTATTGAGGTGGGGCGGGGGTGGTCTTCCCGTCCGGTTGCGGGGAGTCTCTGGGCACCCCGGGCGGGCTGTCCCGCCTTTCTGCCCGTGTGAGGTGTGGTCTTTCGCTGGCTTGAGGGCTGGCTGTCCCCTGCTTCTCCCGTGCCTTGTCCTCCGCTGGGCTGCTGGCTCTTCCGGGCGGCACGGTGGGCCGGGCTCTGGGGTTCCTGTCGTTGGCCGGCCTGGCTGCGTGGGGCCGGTGGTCCCTGGTTCCCTGGGCGCCATTGTGGTTGGGCTCTCTGGGTGGCTGAGGCCGTACTCTGGCTCCCACACACACTGGGAATCAAATACATAGTACATACAAATAGACATATACTCACATACACATCGTTATTCATACATACATACATAAGTACCTACGCTCCCACATACATACACAAATACAGTACATACCTACGTACTCGAAGTTCGTACATCCACACGCACATTCACTGTACAAACATACATATACACATACTGTACATATACATTCACTGTACAAACATACATACTGTATACACATACTGTACATATACATTCACTGTACACACATACATATACAAGCACATATGCATACATACACTCATGCACATAATCACGTTTCATCAAACATATATTAACGTTGTTGCCCTAGGGCAGGGGTCGGCAACCCGCGGCTCGAGATTTAGCGCCGCCCTGGTGGCTCTCTGGAGCTTTTTCAAAAATGGAAAAGATGAAGGGAAAAAATATATTTTTTGTGTTAATATGGTTTCTGTAGGAGAAAAAACATGACACAAACCTCCCTAATTGTTATAAATCACACTGTTTATATTAAACATGCTTCACCGATTCGAGTATTTGGCGAGCGCCGTTTTGTCCTACTAATTTTGGCGGTCCTTGAACTCACCGTAGTTTGTTTACATGTATAACTTTCTCCGACTTTCTAGGACGTGTTTTATGCCACTTCTTTTTCTTTCTCATTTTGTCCACCACACTTTTAACGTTGTGCGTGAATGCACAAAGGTGAGTTTTGTTGATGTTATTGACTTGTGTGGCGTGCTAATCGGGCATATTTGGTCAATGCATGACTGCAAGCTAATCGATGCTAACATGCTATTTAGACTAGCTATATGTACATATTGCATCATTATGCCTCATTTGTAGGTATATTTGAGGTCATTTAGTTTCCTTCAAAGGGGAACATTATCACAATTTCAGAAGGGTTAAAACCATTAAAAATCAGTTCCCAGTGGCTTATTTTATTTTTCGAAGTTTTTTTCAAAATTTTACCCATCACGCAATATCCCTAAAAAAAGCTTCAAAGTGCCTGATTTTAACCATCATTTTATACACCCGTCCATTTTCCTGTGACGTCACACAGTGATGCCAATACAAACAAACATGGCGGATAGAACAGCAAGGTATAGCGACATTAGCTCGGATTCAGACTCAGATTTCAGCGGCTTAAGCGATTCAACAGATTACGCATGTATTGAAACGGATGGTTGTAGTGTGGAGGCAGGTAGCGAAAACGAAATTGAAGAAGAAACTGAAGCTATTGAGCCATATCGGTTTGAACCGTATGCAAGCGAAACCGACGAAAACGACACGACAGCCAGCGACACGGGAGAAAGCGAGGACGAATATAGCGATCGCCTTCTAACCAACGATTGGTATGTGTTTGTTTGGCATTAAAGGAAACTAACAACTATGAACTAGGTTTACAGCATATGAAATACATTTGGCAACAACATGCACTTTGAGAGTGCAGACAGCCCAATTCAGGCGCGCTAAGAACATATATTTTTCCACGATTTCAGCACTCTGGTTAACCATACCCAAATAGACACAAAATACTGCATTACACAAGACTACCCGAATGTACTCAAATGATTGAAAAAAATTAATGTTTTTAAGCTAAATTACTGGTAAACACAGTTTATGTATAATAATTTACGTAAAACCGCGAGTAATGAATAAAGTTTTCATCAATTAATATATTCTGTAGACATACCCTCATCCGCTCTCTTTTCCTGAAAGCTGATCTGTCCAGTTTTGGAGTTGATGTCAGCATCTGCTTTGAGTGTCGCAGGATATCCACACATTCTTGCCATCTCTGTCGTAGCATAGCTTTCGTCGGTAAAGTGTGCGGAACAAACGACTGACCATTTCGTCGGCTTTCCCCACAGCCTCGTATTTTGAACAAATTTCATCCAATTTCTTGCCACTTTCGCATCTTTGGGCCACTGGTGCAACTTGAATCCGTCCCTGTTCGTGTTGTTACACCCTCCGACAACACACCGACGAAAGTGAGAAAATGGCGGATTGCTTCCCGATGTGACGTCACGTTGTGACGTCATCGCTTCAAGAGCGAATAATAGAAAGGCGTTTAATTCGCCAAAATTCACCCATTTAGAGTTCGGAAATCGGTTAAAAAAATATATGGTCTTTTTTCTGCAACATCAAGGTATATATTGACGCTTACATAGGTCTGGTGATAATGTTCCCCTTTAAGTCCTCTTAATTCAATGTATATCTCATGACACACTATCTGTATGTAATGTGGCTTTTAATATTTTGTGGCTCCAGACAGATTTGTTTTTGTATTGTTGGTCCAATATAGCTCTTTCAACATTTTGGGTTGCCGACCCCTGCCCCAGGGGAAACTGGGTTATTTTATCACCAACGCGCCCCTGGCGTTTACCTGTTTCTCACCTTTTTTGTAAGGGGCGCCGGAAGTTCTCAGACATGTCAGCGATCCTGTTCTGTCTCCCTGTAATGTTTGTCTGATCTTTAATGGGATTATGCTGAAAATCTTAATTTCCCCTCGGGGATTATTAAAGTATTTCTGATTCTGATTCCAATTCTGATTCTGATTCAATACATTTGGCAGGTATGGAGGTGAGTGCTACAGACATGAGATGTTGCCCCGTTTGGGGATGGGAATTATTGTGGATGTAGACAGTGACAAATTGAAAATGGAAGCAAAGACATCCGTCAGTTCATCCGCGCAGTGCTTAAGCACACGGACCAAAACGTCATCAGATCCGGCTGATTTCCTTGAGTTGATGTTACGCCAGGTGAGTCTTACTTCATGCGGGCTGAGGACTGGGGCAGTGTCGTCTGACTCGAGGGGGGAGGCAGTCCTGAGTCTGTGTTTTTCTTGTCAAAGCGGGCATAAAAATTATTCAATTCCTCAGCTAAGATGGCGCTACCTCTCACTGAGGAAGAAGGTGCTCGTTTTTTTATAGTTTGCAATTGCCTTGACACCTTCCCACACCTGCCTTGGGTCTGAGTTATTTAAGCAATCCTGAAGTTTCTTATAATGGTCTGATTTGGCGGCGTTGATCCCCTTCCTTGAAGCAGTCCTGGTTGAACGATCGACATTTGGATCGCCTGATCTGAATGCCATGTCCCTCGCTTTTAGGAGTTGTGTCACCTTGTGTGTCATCCAGGGTTTTTTGATTTGGTAATTGTGGAGGTCTCTCTCCTGGGGGTTCCTCGGACCACCAAACACTGACATGACAGTCTCGTTTCAGGGTTCCAACACTGTTTTATCTTTCCAAACAGTTCAGTCGGTTGCTTTTCAGCAATTGTCTTTCTTTCTCTCGCTCTTGCTCCAGCTCCACCACCTCTCTCCTCCCCGGCTGCTGCCTTTTAACAGAGCGACAGGTGATTAGATAAGCAGGCCCAGGTGAGCCATCAACACACCTGTTGCTGATCTCGAAGCCGGTCCTGGTACACCCTGCTTCGCTGCAGGTCCGCAGGCCACGCCCCCCTCCACAGTAACACAAGGACAGTTTTAAATGATGTTATACAGTCAACGCAGAAGGTAAAATAGTGTTGCACGGTTGAGATGTATTCGTCCAGAGACTCACGTTAAAGTTAAAGTTAAAGTCCCAACGATAGTCACAGTGAGCAGCAGCGGTGGCCACGCTCGGGGCACGCTCATCTCTAAATACGTCCCAACAAGTGTGGTGAAAACGATCTTGGAGCTGATGGATAGCATCTTCTGGCTATGTTCTTATAGTCTTGTTGGTAAATACAGCAGTTCTGGGGCGTGTAACGTGGGTGTAACCAAAGAGAAAGGTGGTCTGACAAGTCTAAATGAGGATATGCACGGGCTCTATATGCATTTGCTATGTTTGTGTACACCTGATCCAACGTTTTTTTTCCCCCCTGGTTGCACATTTAACATTTTGATGGAATTTATGAAAAACACTTTTTAAGTCTGCATGATTGAAATCTCCTGCTGCAATAAGAGCGCCGTCCGGGTGTGTGAAAAGCCAATTGTTAATGCTGTCATGTATTTGTAATAGCGCAAGCTTCTCATTAGCATCTGGGGGAATATACACCGCACAGACGTAAACAGCGGCAAACTCCCTAGTGAGATAGAACGGTCTGCATTTTAGCAGAATAAACTCTACATCTGTGTTGCACTGTTTGTCCACCCTCAGAATGTGTGTGCACCAGTTGATGCTTATATAAACACACATTCGGCCGTAACCACACCAGAAACATTAGTAAAAAACTTCTATCTTGAAAAATTGGTCATTTTCTGCCTTACAAACCAACAAACTCTTTGTCATCGGTCATATCAACAGGAGCCGCTCGCTCTTTCTCTCCTGCACCAACACACTTACAGTGATATGTTTATGGCCACACGAAAAGTCGGACACCTCCAACACCACCCAAAATGTAAATGATTCTACTGTCATTTATTAAGATTAGAGATGTCCGATAATATCGGACTGTCCATATTATCGGCCGATAAATGCTTTAAAATGTAATATCGGAAATTATCGGTATCGATTTCAAAAAGTAAAATGTATGACTTTTTAAAACGCCGCTGTACGGAGTGGTACACGGACGTAGGGAGAAGTACAGGGCGTCAATAAACCTTAAAGGCACTGCCTTTGCGTGCCGGCCCAAACACATAATATCTACGGCTTTTCACACACACACAAGGGAATGCAAGTCATACTTGGTCAACAGCCATACAGGTCACATTGAGGGTGGCCGTATAAACAACTTTAACACTGTTACAAATATGCGCCACACTGTGAACCCACACCAACAGGAATGACAAACACATTTCGGGAGAACATCCGCACCGTAACACAACATAAACACAACAGAACAAATACCCAGAACCCCTTGCAGCAATAACTCTTCCGGGACGCTACAATATACACACACCCCCCCGCCTCAACCTCCTCATGCTCTCAAATTCCAAGCTGCTGTTTTGAGGCATGTTAAAAAAAATAATGCACTTTGTGACTTCAATAATAAATATGGCAGTGCCATGTTGGCATTTTTTTCCACAACTTGAGTTGATTTATTTTGGAAAACCTTGTCCATCCATCCATCTTCTTCCGCTTATCCGAGGTCGGGTCGCGGGGGCAGCAGCCTAAGCAGGGAAGCCCAGACTTCCCTCTCCCCAGCCACTTCGTCCAGCTCTTCCCGGGGGATCCCGAGGCGTTCTTAGGCCAGCCGGGAGACATAGTCTTCCCAACCTTGTTACAATGTTTAATGCATCCAGCGGGGCATCACAACAAAATTAGGCATAATAATGTGTTAATTCCACGACTGTATATATCGGTATCAGTTGATATCGGAATCGGTAATTAAGAGTTGGACAATATCGGATATCGGTAAAAAAGCCATTATCGGACATCTCTAAATAAATTGATTTGTGTTTTGCATTTTCTTCCCCTGCAGTACGCAAAAGGAATCAAACCGTGATCTTAAAACCGAAGTATGTACCGAACCGTGCCTGTGGTGTACTGTTAGACCCTAGTCCTGAGTGTAAAAGGATCGTGTGTTTGTGAGTCATGATGTGAACTCATTTTGACCGAGCAAAAGCAACAAGGGAGTCAATTAGTGAAAGTCTCATATCATAATATTCATAAACTGAAACTATCAATCACCTCACGTCCTGCCACGTCATATTTTAAGAAGCCGAGGACATGTGGACGACCCGCTGATGGAAGCATCTCCACTTTTTTTTCCACATTTGACCTACATTTTGTGACAGTAAGAAGAAAAAGACGACGTGCCTCGCTTAAACGTCTTTATTTTCCATCGATTACATTGAACGTTGACCTCATCCTGGCGCCTCCTGCAGGAATTCGTCCAAACTTTGGAATAAAAACAAACTGTGCGCTGTAATGGATCCCTGGGAAAAAAACTGGGCTTTCCCGGGCTAACTGGGCCACTCGCATGGAAGCGCTGCTCTGACACAATGGCCGACAGTGTTCAGGGCGACCTCATAGAGTCGAGAAAATAAATCATTGTTTGGCTCCGGCTCCGACTCGCTGCTATGAAAACATGTCGTCTCGAGCGCAAAGACGCATGTTTGTGTGTGCGGATTGAGTGCAGGAATGACATCATTCTAGGAAAGTGTGCTTCACCTCAACACACATTTTAAAACTATCTGTTTTGTTTTCTATCTTGCCATAACTGGCACCGTAGTGGTGTCCAAACTTTAGCCCAAGGGCCATTTGCAGCCCGCAGTCCATTTTTTTGTGGGCTTGTGGCTTTAAAAAAAAAATATTACTTATATATACAAAGTCTCCAAGGCAGAGTTAGAAAGTATCCAGTAACAAAAGTGTCATTCAATTTACTCTACATTACATTAAATTAACGGTATAATTGTGACTACCTTGTGTCACCAAAAACAATTACCACTCCACTTCAACTTAAGCACAGCATAAAATGACACCGCTGACATCACATGGACAAAGATAAGACCTTTTGGAGGAAAGTTCTGTGGTCAGATGAAACAAAAATTGAGCTGTTTGGCCACAATTCCCAGCAATATGTTTGGAGGAGAAAAGGTGAGGCCTTTAATTCCAAGGAACGCCATACCTACCGTCAAGCATGGTGGTGGTAGTATTATGCTCTGGGCCTGTTTTGCTGCCAATGGAACTGGTGCTTTACAGAGAGTAAATGGGACAATGAAAAAGGAGGATTACCTCTAAATTGCAATAAGAAACTTATGTTTAATGGGGCGTAAGATTTTTTGTTAAAATAAAGCTTATAATGAAATGTTTTGTGTTCCCCTTTATTTAGAAAAGTATCGATAAGTATCGAGATATATTTTGGTACCTTTACCGGTACCAAAATATTGGTATCGGGTAGAGATGTCCGATAATATCGGCCTGCCGATATTATCGGCCGATAAATGCGCTAAAATATAATATCGGATATTATCGGTATCGGTTTTTTTATTATCGGAATCGTTGTTTTTTTTTGTTTTTTTGTTTTTTTTTATTAAATCAACATAAAAAACACAAACTTACATTTAGTGCACCAACCCAAAAAACCTTCTTCCACTCATTCACACAAAAGGGTTGTTTCTTTCTGTTATTAATATTCTGGTTCCTACATTATATATCAATATATATCAATACAGTCTGCAAGGGATACAGTCCGTAAGCACACATGATTGTGTGTGCTGCTGGCCCACTAATAGTACTAACCTTTAACAGTTAATTTGACTCATTTTCATTAATTACTAATTTCTATGTAACTGTTTTTATATTGTTTTACTTTCTTTTTTATTCAAGAAAATGTTTTTAATTTATTTATCTTATTTTATTTTATAAATTTTTAAAAAAAGGACCTTATCTTCACCATACCTGGTTGTCCAAATTAGGCATAATAATGTGTTAATTCCACGACTGTATATATCGGTTATCGGTATCGGTTGATATCGGTAATTAAAGAGTTGGACAATATCGGAATATCGAATATCAGCAAAAAGCCATTATCAGACATCCCTAGTTTTTTTATTTAGATTTTTTTTTTTTTTAATTTATTAAATCAACATAAAAAAACACAAGATACACTTACAATTAGTGCACCAACTCAAAAAACCTCCCTCCCCCATTTACACTCATTCACACAAAAGGGTTGTTTCTTTCTGTTATTAATATTCTGGTTCCTACATTATATATCAATATATATCAAAATAGTCTGCAAGGGATACAGTCCGTAAGCACACATGATTGTGCGTGCTGCTGGTCCACTAATAGTACTAACCTTTAACAGTTAATTTGACTCATTTTCATTAATTACTAGTTTGTAGTAATTAACTGTTTTTATATTGTTTTACTTTATTTTTTATTCAGGAAAATGTTTTTAATTCATTTATCTTATTTTATTTTATTTTTTATTCAAGAAAATGTTTTTAATTTATTTATCTTATTTTTTATTTTATTTTTATTTTTTAAAGTACCTTATCTTCACCATACCTGGTTGTCCAAATTAGGCATAATAATGTGTTAATTCCACGACTGTATACATCAGTTATCGGTATCGGTTGATATCGGTATCGATAATTAAAGAGTTGGACAATATCGGATATCGGCAAAAAGCCATTATCAGACATCCCTAGTTTTTTTATTAAAACATTTTTTTATTTATTTTTTATTAAATCAACATATAAAACACAAGATACACTTACAATTAGTCTACCAACCCAAAAAACCTACCTCCCCCATTTACACTCATTCACACTCATTCACACAAAAGGGTTGTTTCTTTCTGTTATTAATATTCTGGTTCCTACATTATATATCAATATATATCAATACAGTCTGCAAGGGATACAGTCCGTAAGCACACATGATTGTGCGTGCTGCTGGTCCACTAATAGTACTAACCTTTAACGGTTAATTTTACTCATTTTCATTCATTATTAGTTTCAATGTAACTGTTTTTATATTGTTTTACTTTCTTTTTTATTCAGGAGAATGTTTTTAATTTATTTATCTTATTTTATTTTATTAATTTTTTTTAAAAGTGCCTTATCTTCACCATACCTGGTTGTCCAAATTAGGCATAATAATGTGTTAATTCCACGACGGTATGTATCGGTTGATAGCGGTATCGGAGTTGGACAAAATCGGAATATCGGATATCGGCAAAAAGCCAATATCGGACATCCCTAGTATCGGGACAAACTTACTAAAATATTATGCAGTGCATTTTATGCTTTATTATCACATATTTTAAATGATCAATTATTAGAAGCCTTGGTAACCTGTTTGGAAATGGTTCTATCATCATTTATATGCCAAATATATGTATATATGCAATATAGAGATCAGTCCATATTGTCACTGGGAAATATGTAAATCTTAAAGTATTTCCCATCCTGGAAAGTCAGCAAGGCGCTGAATTGCATCATGGGGGCGACATTCCCAGGTTGTGCGTGTTTGAGTTGACACGTCTTTTCTTTCTGCTCTTCAGGAGTATGACCACCAGTCGCCTTTTGTTATTTTTTGTTTTTATCCATTTATGTTGCCGCCACCAGTGCCACTAAATGGCTTAGTGACAAATTAGAATGTTGCCACAAAGGAGGTTCACAGTTAACAACGCTGGCTCCTTAGCCGACAGAGGGAATTTCCAACGCTAATTTTACGTCTTTCTTATTCCTCACAGCCGCATTGTGTGAACGACGGTCGGCGTGAAAGGAGCGCTGCACTTTTTTACCCCCCGGCCCCACTAACGACAAGAGGAGCGCGGCCCGCCGGGGAAGAGCACAATGGAGGGGAGGCGCGGTTCTGGCAAAGCGGGGGTCAAGAATCAAAATGAGAATGACATTTGCCATCAGCGCCGTCTACTTTGTGCAAGCCTTTCCAAAAGTGAGCTCGCCAGCGCACCATCTGCATTGCAAATTGCTGCTGCACAAGTGGACATGGTGGGGGCTCGGAGGTCCCGGTTCCCACACCCCCATATCCATCAATAAGCCCCCTTTACTTTGCTCTGATGACACTATGGAGGCCACCTAGCGCTCGCCTGGACCAGATCTGTATAGAAGCGGGCTTTGTCCCTGCAGCGGGACCAGGGGAGGGTCCCGGGTCAAGGCGGGCTCTAAGTAAAAGGTGACGTCTCCAACATGCGCCCCCCCCCCCCCCCCCTCCTGCTCCAACTGAGCGGCATATTTGCTTATTTGTTTTGCCTCGGTGCGGTGGTGTGTTAATGTATCGTTTCCATCATGTGAGGCGGACACACTGGAGCCTTTCACCAATGTCGACACTTTGACCCAACGTGAGCAGCTAGTAAACATTTTACTAACATTTCAACACGCTCAGAAAAAAGTGAGGCCTAATCCAGCAGCAGAAATGCTTTGTACTTTGTACTCGCGTACAGGAATCCACTAAAGCTTGATTTTTTTTTAATGGACTGGGACATATTGTGAACATAAAATTGATGAATAAAATATACTGTAATTATAACAACAATGAAACACTTTGCCACCTATAACAACTAGAGATGTCCGATAATGGCTTTTTTGCCGATATCCGATGTTGTCCAACTCTTAATTACCGATTCCCATATCAACCGATACCGATATATACAGTCGTGGAATTAACACATTATTATGCCTAATTTTGTTGTGATGCCCCGCTGGATGCATTAAATAATGTAACAAGGTATTCCAAAATAAATCAACTCAAATTATGGAAAAAAAATGCCAACATGGCACTGCCATATTTATTATTGAAGTCACAAAGTGCATTATTTTTTTTTAACATGCCTCAAAACAGCAGCTTGGAATTTGGGACCTGCTCTCCCTGAGAGAGCATGAGGAGGTTGAGGTGAGCAGGGTTGAGGGGGGCAGGGTTGAGCTGGGGGGAGGTAGGGAGTAGCAGGGGGTGTATATTGTAGCGTCCCGGAAGAGTTAGTGCTGCAAGGGGTTCTGGGTATTTGTTCTGTTGTGTTTATGTTGTGTTACGGCGCGGATGTTCTCCCGAAATGTGTTTGTCATTCTTGTTTGGTGTGGGTTCATAGTGTGGCGCATATTTGTAACAGTGTTAAAGTTGTTTATACGGCCACCCTCAGTGTGACCTGTATGGCTGTTGACCAAGTATGCGTGGCATTCACTTGTATGTGAAAAAAGCCGTAGATATTATGTGACTGGAAAGGCAGTGCCTTTAAGGTTTATTGGCGCTCTGTACTTCTCTCTATGTCCGTGTACCACTCCGTACAACGGCGTTTTAAAAAATCATGAATTTTACTTTCTGAAACCTGATACCGATGATTTCCGACATTACATTTTAAAGCATTTATGGGCCGATAATATCGGCAGTCTGATATTATCGGACATCTCTACCTGGGACATATTGTGAACATAAAATTGATGAATCGAATATAACAACAATGAAACACGTGTGACCTTGGGGAACATGCTTTTTTTTGCCAAACCAGAATATGATGAAGCGTATGTAGCTCTTGCCTTTACTGTAACCACGGTGGGAGATAAGGAAAGACCAGTGTGTTGTTTCCTTTAATGTTAGTAAGCTTACAATGTTATGCAGTGATATAGTTAACAATTGTATTTAAAAAAGTATACTACTTATAGTCAAAGTGGTCAAAATTGTCAGAATAATTGTATCTAAGTTATCACAAAACGTGTTGAAATGAGTTCCCGGCGAGAAGACAAAAGCTGTCTTTGAACCTACCAAGAAGAAGGCTTGTAAAACTCCTTTGTGTCGGATGGAAAGCAACATGAAGGTGTTCTGTTTCTTTCATGTATAGTAATCAACAGAAAGATATTGTCTTGACCCAAGAACTACAAAGTGAAGAGGAAGCAGGGCCTGACCTCCCTCAAGGCGACCTTTTCTGTGAACTCTTTTACGACCTTTTCTGTGAACTCTTTTACGGCCTTTTCTTTGAACTGTTCTGTAACCAAAGGCGATGGCTGTTTACGACCCCCGTCCCTTAGAAACAGCTGTTGCCATGTAATCAGGGAAAGTCCAAATAAAAGAGAAGGCGTACAACCTTTCACCAGAGCGTGCTGGAGACTGTGCAAGAGTACAGCCCAGACGTTTCTCCTCAAATTGAGCCAAATTTATTTATATCTCTGTTTAATTATTTGCTTATTGTCTTGTTTAATAGATGTCATCAGTGTTTGAACCTTACAAAAATAGTCCAAATATTATCTTCTTCCAAGGGGGCACGCAACATAAAATATTTGAGAAGCACTGAATTAAGCACATGTGTTATGTTGGTCTAGCTTTTGTGCTATTGTGTGCTTAACTGTTGTGTAGTGGCAAGCTTGTAGTAGTCTATAGCTTGCCATGTGTACCTTTTTCTAAATGACTTGACTAAAATACAAGAAATTACTAACCGTGTGCGCTGATTGGAGGACATTTGGATGTTAACTGGCTGCCCAGCTTTGTACAAGTAAACACGCTGCAGGACTGCTTGTATCGAAACTTGTATCGGAGAGTTTAGATCAGTGGTTCTTAACCTGGGTTTGATCGAACCCTAGGGGTTCGGTGAGTCGGCCTCAGGGGTCAAAACACACCCGACTCATCGTGTAAATAAAAACTTCTCCCTATCGGCGTATTACGCATACGGCAACAGCAGAAGTCAGACTGATTTGCAGGTGTGTAATTTGTTGTGAGTTTATGCACTGTGTTGGTTTTGTTCTTTGAACAAGGTGATGTTCATGCACGGTTCATTTTGTGCACCAGTAAAAAAAACATGGTAACACTTTAGTATGGGGAACATATTCACCATTAATTAGTTGCTTATTAACATGCAAATTAGTAACATATTGGCTCTTAACTAGTCATTATTGTGAATTATATTTATATAGCACTTTTCTCTAGTGACTCAAAGCGCTTTTACATAGTGAAACCCAATATCTAAGTTACATTTAAACCAGTGTGGGTGGCACTGGGAGCAGGTGGGTAAAGTGTCTTGCCCAAGGACACAACGGCAGTGACTAGGATGGCGGAAGCGGGGATCGAACCTGCAACCCTCAAGTTTCTGGCATGGCCACTCTACCAACCGAGCTATACCGCCCCATTATTAAGTGCTTATTAATGCCCTATTCGGCATGGCCTTATTATAACCCTAACCCTCTAACCCTGGCCCTAACCCTAACCCTAACCAAATAACTCTAAATTAAGTCTTTGTTACTTAGAATTGGTCCCCTAGTGTCCAAAAAACTCTAAATTAAGTCGGTGTTACTTAGAATATGTTCCCCATACTAAAGTGTTACCAAAAACATATAACTTTGTCTTGAATTTGAAAAAAAACAACATTTTATTTTTCACTAAAGAAGGGTTCGGTGAATGCGCATATGAAACTGGTGGGGTTCGGTACCTCCAACAAGGTTAAGAACCACTGGTTTGGATGCAAGCCGATATCATCTGAAACTTGTCGTCGGATATACAGTGTATTTGATAACAATATCGGATTGGGACATCCATAATCAATATTACTTGTTAGCTGTGGAGGGGGGCGTGGTCAGTTTGCCTCCTGGTTGGAAAGGAGTGTGTATGGCCCGGCTTCGAAGCCCAGCTTACAGTTGAGTAGATTGCCCAGCTGGGGCTGGTTATTTAATCACCTGACCAGCAGTGTCCGAGGCCATGAAGGGGAGCGCTGAGGAGAGGAGGAAAAAAACCCACACGAGCGAGAAGGCCCATTACAAACCTAAAAATAAAAGACTTGTTTGAACCTGGACTTCGGGTCCTGCAGATTCCGTCGGTCCAAGGAGAACCTACACACAGACTTTCACATTAGCATATCCTTTGGTCTGTGAAAACCTCAAAATGACCTTGGCATTCTTTGATTTTACAGTATGTGGGTCTAAAGTTTGGACTCCTTTGTCTTCATGGATATTGGAGACAATTGGACTTGGACCTTCCGTGTGACCTCTTGTCTACTGTCTACTGAGTCCATCATGCACTAACCTCTCGAGAGGCGACGTCCCTGTGATGTCCTCCCACACATGGTAACATCTATCACCGCGGCTCCGAAGACAAAAGCTCTGTCAGGAAGAAAACAGAAGGTCAGTCCAGGTGCATTTACAATATGAAAATTGTGGTTCAGACTTCATTTAACAAACATCAGCAAGTTAGGTTGAAGAGAAGTCCAGCTGCTGTTGATAGCAAATCATCCAAACTGCAGCGCGATGCATTTGACAGTTAGAGGAGGTCGTAAAAGTTGTAGTCTTTGTCGCAGATTTGAGAGCTTTATTGGCGGCCTTGACCTTGTTAGCCTTAGCCACTGTCAGAGGGTGTGTGTGTGTGTGTGTGTGTGAGTGTGTGTGTGTTTTTGTATTTCTACTTTTCTTGAGACATCAACAAGTGAATTATGTAGTGAATTATATTTATATAGCGCTTTTCTCTAGTGACTCAAAGTGCTTTTTACATAGTGAAACCCAATATCTAAGTTACATTTAAACCAGTAAGCAGGTGGGTAAAGCGTCTTGCCCAAGGACACAACGGCAGTGACTAGGGTGGCGGAAGCGGAGATCGAACCTGGAACTCTCAAGTTGCTGGCACGGCCACTCTACCAACCGAGCTATACCACCTCACAAGGAAAAGTACCTTTCCATACAAGGACCGGTGAACAAGTTAGGACCAGAATTATGGTCCCAATACAGAAACCATTGCATCTGATAGATAATGTCTCATTTGCACCCCTGGTGGGGAAGTCTATCAAAATTAGGGTGGTCCCAAAAAGGAGGGATTTTTCAAATTGACTGAGTGTCGGTTTTAAAAGTGCTCCCCCTCTGGTCAACATATGAAATAACAAGTGTGTGTAAAAAATTTTACGTGCTCCCCCTCTGGTCAACATATGTAATAACAAGTGTGTGTAAGAAATTGAAATGCGCCCCCTTGGGGAAAATTAATTAAAACAATTAAATAAATATGTATATAGAGACATACTGTAATAACCTTAAGTAAATAATGACAATTAAAAAACAATTACAAACAAAAAATTAAAAAAAATAAAATAAAAAAATGAAAGCTTACCTTTTTTATATTTGCATAGTATGTACCGTATTTTTCGGAGTATAAGTCGCTCCGGAGTATAAGCCGCACCGGCCGAAAATGCATAATGAAGAAGAAAAAAAACATATATAAGTCGCACTGGAGTATAAGTCGCATTTTTTGGGGAAATGTATTTGATAAAACCCAACACCAAGAATAGGAAAGGCAATTTAAAATAAATAAAGAATAGTGAACAACAGGCTGAATAAGTGTACGTTATATGAGGCATAAATAACCAACTGAGAACGTGCCTGGTATGTTAACGTAACATATTATGGTAAGAGTCATTCAAATAACTATAACATATAGAACATGCTATACGTTTACCAAACAATCTGTCACTCCTAATCGCTAAATCCCATGAAATCTTATACGTCTAGTCTCTTACGTGAATGAGCTAAATAATATTATTTGATATTTTACGGTAATGTGGTAATCATTTCACACATAAGTCGCTCCTGAGTATAAGTCGCACCCCCGGCCAAACTATGAAAAAAACTGCGACTTACAGTCCGAAAAATACGGTATATATTATTAATGTTGTAAATACAAATCTTTTTATATCTAGAAATATAATATATTTCTTGATATATAAAGATTTATATATTTATATATCCAGAGGTGGGTAGAGTAGCCAGAAATTGTACTCAAGTAAGAGTACTGTTACTTTAGAGATTTATTACTCAAGTAAAAGTAAGGAGTAGTCACCCAAATATTTACTTGAGTAAAAGTAAAAAGTATGTTGTGAAAAAACTACTCAAGTACTGAGTAACTGATGAGTAACATACACACACATATCATATATATATATATATATACACACACACATTTATATATATATATATATATATATATATATATATATATATATATATATATATATATATATATATATATATATATATATATACACACACATTTATATATATATATATATATATATATATATATATATATATATATATATATATATATACAGTATATAATTTATATTTATTTATTTTGCCGTTTTTGTTTACATGTTAAAGGTGTTTTAATGAATATACATGCATGTTTAACACATATAGATTCCTTTCTTTCATGAAGACAAGAATATAAGTTGGTGTATTACCTGATTCTGATGACTTGCATTGATTGTAATCAGACAGTAGTGCTGATAGCGTCCACGTTTTCAAATGGAGGAGAAAAAAGTTCCTCCT
Organism: Nerophis lumbriciformis; assembly: GCF_033978685.3. Lineage (NCBI taxonomy): Eukaryota > Metazoa > Chordata > Actinopteri > Syngnathiformes > Syngnathidae > Nerophis > Nerophis lumbriciformis. The sequence continues at coordinate 26,213,020 of NC_084566.2, read as the reverse complement.
TTCTGTCTAATACCACATGAAAGTGGTTGATTTTTGGCATCTTATTTGTCCAGCTTCCATATTCGTTTTTATATACTTTACAAGAAATACATTGGCGGCAAACTCCGTAGCTTGCTAGCTTGTTTGCGCTGGCTTTCGGAGACTCTTGTTTTGAAAGCGCAGGCGCGATGGAGCGGCACTTTTATTGTGAAGACAGGAACTGTGCAGTCAGTCTTTAGGCTTTTGACGGGATGTACGGTTGAAATAAAAGGGTCTTTTTTCCTTCACACTTTTGATTGATTGATTGAAACTTTTATTAGTAGATTGCACAGTACAGTATATATTCCGTACAATTGACCACTAAATGGTAACACCCCAATAAGTTTTTCAACTTGTTTAAGTCAGGTCATGTGACCGTCTGGCTCTGTTTGATTGGTCCAACGTCACCAGTGACTGCATCTGATTGGTGGAACGGAGTGAACGTCACCAGTGACTGTATTTGTTGAAACGCAGGCACTATGAAGGTCTGTCTGACAGACCAAAACAAACAAAGCGTGCATTAACAGATTGATAAAAAATAGTAGCGAGTAGCGAGCTGAATGTAGATAAAAGTAGCGGAGTAAAAGTAGCGTTTCTTCTCTATAAATATACTCAAGTAAAAGTAAAAGTATGTTGCAATCAAACTACTCTTAGAAGTACAATTTATCCCAAACGTTACTCAAGTAGATGTAACGGAGTAAATGTAGCGCGTTACTACCCACCTCTGTATATATCTCTAAGGGGGTACTTTTTACACGCCCCCCATCCCTACAATCACTTATTTGGTGTGGTTTGCTGTAATTAAATTACAGAATCACATTTTATTCTATTCATTAAATGTTCTATTTCTAATGTATTCCTATTAACTTATGCTGTTTATAACCTACTCTATTTATATCTCACTTTGTTTAAATTATGACGTACATCCTATTGTTCTTGTGGTATTTATTGGGCTAAATCCGGGATCAAGTGTATTGAATTTCATGTCATCATTTAAATCAATTACTTTGATTAGGAAAAAAAGCTTTAATTTATATTCTGGAGTTTTGATGAATCCTCTAATAAGTCTAACTAATGAAAGTGCCCGGAACTTTAAATTTGCGGACATAGGTTCCGCATGGCCGCTGCAACAGAGCAGTGGTGAGTGGATGCTGTGACCTATGTGGCAACGAACAGCAGAGACGTTATTGTACTATTAATGCAAATGTGTTCAAAGTGCAATTTCAATGTATATGAAGTGCATTTATTGTGGAAAAAAAAAAAAAAGATTCGATAAGGTAATGTTTATTTCAACTATTTCCCCTAAACTAAACATTGAGGTTATGAAGCAAAAAGTCAAATCCAAGGCCAGGGGACCAAATCTGGCCCACCACATCATTTAACTTGGCCCGCAATGTCATTTAACGTTGCACGCCACATTAATAATGTGGCCCGCCGCATCATTTCACATAGCCCGTCATGTCGTTTAACCTCTGAGTCGACTTAATTTAAAACTAAGTTAGGCCTCCTAAGCGAAGGCAACCAAAATGGGCAAAGGGGCTAAATGTGTAGTAAGTGATTATAGACTTAGACATTAGACTTAAACAAACTTTATTGATCCGCAAAGGAACAGTAGCTCAGTTACAAAGGATGGAAAGGATAAGAATGGAAAGGATAATGCACACAAGTGCACAAAAAGAGGGCGAAAACAAAAGGTATAAAGTAGACTAAAAATTTACCATAGTAGCAATATAACATATATGTAATATTTACATATTATATATACAGTATATATACTGATATATTATATTAGTATATTATACTATATTTTTATATAATATATACAATATATAACAAATCCTAATCACCATGTATAATATTACAGTATATGTAACAGCTGCAAAAGATGTCTTATTTGGTAGAACTTATTTGGTAGAACACTTCTACTCGGTAGAAGTGTTGTGATGCCAATTTAAAGAAACACGTCTTCAAAACTGTGCGGCCAAATTGCACCCCTCTAACCATTCATTGAACTGATTTGTTAAAGATGGAAAAAAAAGCAAAAAAAGGTCAGTTTTTTTGGTGACTCAAGTGTTAGCCTCGCCCACCACGTTTTTTAAAGAGGCCTGCCATGTCAGTTATGTGGACTGCAAAAAGCTGGAAATAATGTCTGCCTTAATGTATTTGATCTTTCAATTTTGACAGAAAAATGTAAATGTATATGTTCTCCACTTTAATAGTATCTGATCAGGTGACAAGGTGTTCCCAGAATACTTTTTGGTTATGAAAAATAAATATACTCTCGTCACCTTACGATTTCAGAGCAAATTAGCCATCAATCTGTTAGTAAAAACATCAAATTAACAAAATAGGTTTCCTATGCAAATTGTATAACAAGGCTCATATTATTCACTGTTACAAGCAGCCCTTCGAGGGCAGCCACAATTGCAAAAAACGAGCTGGACAAACCTGCTATAAAGAGTGTTTTATCCGATTCCTGGATTAATCGAAGAAGCTAATCGATAAATCGGGGTTCTTAACCTGTTTTACCCCGAGGGCCAACTTTTCCCATTGAAATATTAACAATTTTTTTAATGATATGAAACCATGTGTCAATCAAAAAGATTATGATGTACCTACTAAGTGGCATAATGGTTAGAGTGTCAACCCTTAAGATCGGTAGGTCGTGAGTTCAAATCCCGGCCGAGTCATACCAAAGACTATAGAAATGGGACCCATTACCTCCCTGCTTGACACTCAGCATCAAGGGTTGGAATTGGGAGTTAAATCACAAAAAATTATTCCCGGGCGCGGCCACCGCTGATGCTCACTGCTCCCCTCCCCTCCCAGGGGGTGATCAAAGGTGATGGGTCAAATGCAGAGAATAATTCCGCCACACCTAGTGTGTGTGTGACAATCATTGGTACTTTAACTTTAATGTGTTTAACACATAAACCTCAGGTTTAGGTCAGGCTGATTAACAATACAAGTCATGATGAAATATACGGCACAAGAAGGGACTGATGAAAAACTCATTTACATACTGTACATGTGCTAAAATAAATACAGTAAATTAATGATGAATATTGTTTAACTAAACTGTAAATACAATTCAAGTGTTATCATACTGATGACACATTTAGCCACACGAGAGGGTCAAATCATTGGAACCAGCTTTGGGTATCGTCGGCGATCACTCGAGACGAGTATGATTGTCCTCCTGTTGGTGGGATTGCCTTCAGCAGAACGCCTGTGCGTGAAATCCTTTAAAGGGGAACATTATCACCAGACCTATGTAAGCGTCAATATATACCTTGATGTTGCAGAAAAAAGACCATATATTTTTTTAACTGATTTCCGAACTCTAAATGGGTGAATTTTGGCTAATTAAACGCCTTTCTATTATTCGCTCTCGGAGCGATGACGTCACATCGGGAAGCAATCCGCCATTTTCTCAAACACCGAGTCAAATCAGCTCTGTTATTTTCCGTTTTTTCGACTGTTTTCCGTACCTTGGAGACATCATGCCTCGTCGGTGTGTTGTCGGAGGGTGTAACAACACGAACAGGGACGGATTCAAGTTGCACCAGTGGCCCAAAGATGCGAAAGTGTCAAGAAATTGGACGTTTGTTCCGCACACTTTACCGACGAAAGCTATGCTACGACAGAGATGGCAAGAATGTGTGGATATCCTGCGACACTCAAAGCAGATGCATTTCCAACGATAAAGTCAAAGAAATCTGCCGCCAGACCCCCATTGAATCTGCCGGAGTGTGTGAGCAATTCAGGGACAAAGGGCCTCGCTAGCACGGCAAGCAATGGCGGCAGTTTGTTCCCGCAGACGAGCGAGCTAAACCCCCTGGATGTCTTGGCTCACACCGTCCCTTATGCCACTGAAGATGATCAAGAGAAGAATATCGACCCTAGCTTCCCTGGCCTGCTGACATCAACTCCAAAACTGGACAGATCAGCTTTCAGGAAAGGGTATGTCTACAGAATATATTAATTGATGAAAATTGGGCTGTCTGCACTCTCAAAGTGCATGTTGTTGCCAAATGTATTTCATATGCTGTAAACCTAGTTCATAGTTGTTAGTTTCCTTTAATGCCAAACAAACACATACCAATCGTTGGTTAGAAGGCGATCGCCGAATTTGTCCTCGCTTTCTCCCGTGTCGCTGGCTGTCGTGTCGTTTTCGTCGGTTTCGCTTGCATACGGTTCAAACCGATATGGCTCAATAGCTTCAGTTTCTTCTTCAATTTCGTTTTCGCTACCTGCCTCCACACTACAACCATCCGTTTCAATACATGCGTAATCTGTTGAATCGCTTAAGCCGCTGAAATCCGAGTCTGAATCCGAGCTAATGTCGCTATAGCTTGCTGTTCTATGCGCCATGTTTGTTTGAGTTGGCATCACTATGTGACGTCACAGGAAAATGGACGGGTGTATATAACGATGGTTAAAATCAGGCACTTTGAAGCTTTTTTTAGGGATATTGCGTGATGGGTAACATTTTGAAAAAAACTTCGAAAAATAAAATAAGCCACTGGGAACTGATTTTTAATGGTTTTAACCCTTCTGAAATTGTGATAATGTTCCCCTTTAAAGTGGGGAGACTGGTGCACAGACAGCCACCACACTGTCCTGGGCAAAGAGAAGGCCAGGGTCCAATGGCATGGAGACCAAGACAATTGGGGGGGCCCATCTTTGCTGCACCCTTCTTCCGCTTTTGTGACCGTTTTGGAGCATCTATGCAACCATCCGCCGTTGAGGTCTTTTTCGACGAGGGAGACGCGCTGACTCCAACGTCTCATCTTCGCTGTGGGGAGCTGTATCCGGTGGCAAGGGAAACCCAGGACGACCGGCACCTCCTCACAGCTGCCGGAGCTCCGGTCTGTCGGAGGACCGCCTATGGTGCGCCTACCAGCACTTGCTTTTCTCTCAGGGTGTGCTCCCCTAGCCTTTTGTCTTCCCAGACTAACCCACAAGGCAGCGGGGGAGCTTTGGGTATAATGCGGTAATGACCGTACTTCCACATAATTAAAGGTGGACTCAAATTCTGCTCTTCCAGATGTGATCAGCAGGTGTAAGTTCAGCAATCAAGAAGAGCTCCAAAAGGTGAGAATAAAAGTCATTACTGACATGTTCATGCTGTGAGGCATCAGACACAAAGTGAGTCACACGTGAGGCACTTTAACATCTTCCCTCCTCAGCCACTTCCTGTGATCCGCCTGGCAACCTGAAGGAGGCAGTTACCTTTGCTATTCCCCCGTCACCCGACAAGCTCTTTTTATGTAGAAGATCCTTTCTGCTCTTCGCCCACTCGGCGCCTCTTCCTCCCTCCGCTGTGTTCCAGTGACTGACAAGGAGTCACATCAACACGGCAACTTGACTGACACCTGTCAACGTTTGCTCCTGGAGTTTTTGTTTCAGCCACTTGTGTTTCGCGAGGAGTGCAGTGAGTCACCAAAGTACTTCAGAATGTCTCCGGTGCTTGTTCAATAAAATAAATGAAATGTGGATTTAGTGAGTCACTTCATGGACCTGCCGCACCATTTGTCCTTCTACCTGTATTAAAAACCGGTTGTCCTCAAACTTCCTCCAGATAAATTCAAACAAAACGGAAACTTGGTGCTCTGGGTGCATCTGTTAAGTTAAAGTTTAAGTACCAATGATTGTTACACACACACACGAGGTGTGGCGAAATTATTCTCTGCATTTGACCCAACACCCTTGATCACCCCCTGGGAGTAGAGGGGAGCAGTGAGCAGCAGCGGTGGCCGCGCCCGGGAATTATTTTTTTGTGATTTAACCCCCAATACCAACCCTTGATGCTGAGTGTTCCATTTTTATAGTCTTCGGTATGACTCGGCCACGGTTTGAACTCACAACCTACCGATCTCAGGGCGGACACTCTCATCATCGGCGGTATCTCGAAGCGAGTATGACGGTCCTCCTGGTAGGGGGTGTATCCCTTTAAGGAGGATGCCTGTGTGTGACTTTGTTTAACGTGGGGAGACTGGTGCACAGACAGTCACCACACGATCCTTGACAGATCCGGGTCAGGGTCCAGTGGCCATCCCAGCCGTTGTGACGCTCCATAGGGTTGGCAATCATCTGCCTGTTCCACCGTTGAGGTCTTGGGTTGTTATTTCCCCATAACTGGGCCCAAATGGATGTGGAGGTGCCTTCTTCCGCCATCGCAGCCGTTGTGGTGGTTCATACATCTACCGTCTTCCGCCTGCTCCGTCGTTGAGGTCTTCACCATATCCCTGGCTAGGGGGCAGTCAGGTACAAGGCCTTTGCCAAGGGCCACCTGGGGTAACAGTAGTACAGGGGTTAAGCTCCTAGTGCCCCAAGACCCCATAGAGGGGCCTCCACTGCCAGATGCACTTTAACGTCATGCCCAGGACATAGAGCGGACACTCTAACACAGTGGTTCTTAACCTGGGTTCGATCGAACCATAGTGGTTCGGGGAGTCGGGCTCAGGGGTTCGGCGGCGGTCAAGACACACCCGACTCATCGTGTAAATAAAAACTTCTCCCTATCGGCGTATTACGGATACGGCAACAGCAGAAGTCAAACTGATTTGCAGGTGTGTAATTTGTTGTGGGTTTATGCACTGTGTTGGTTTTGTTCTTTGAACAAGGTGATGTTCATGCACGGTTCATTTTGTGCACCAGTAATAAAACATGGTAACACTTTAGTATGGGGAACATATTCACCATTAATTAGTTGCTTATTAACATGTAAAGTAGTAACATATTGGCTCTTAACTAGTCATTATTAAGTACCGTATTTTTTGGACTATAAGTCGCAGTTTTTTTCATAGTTTGGCCGGGCTCCAGTGCGACTTATATATGTTTTTTTCCCTCTTTGTTATGCATTTTCGGCAAGTGCGAGTTATACTCCGGTGCGACTTATACTCCGAAAAATACGGTACTTATTAATGCCTTATTCGGCATGGCCATATTATAACCCTAACCCTCTAACCCTGGCCCTAACCCTCTAACCCTAACCCTAACCCTAACCAAATAACTCTACATTAACTCTTTGTTACACCGAATATGTTCCCCCAGTGTCCAAAAAACTCTAAATTAAGTCTTTGTTACTTAGAATATGTTCCCCATACTAAAGTTTTACCAAAATCATATAACTTTGTCTTGAATTTGAAAAAAAAACCATTTTATTTTCCACTAAAGAAGGGTTTGGTGAATGCGCATATGAAACTGGTGGGGTTCAGTACCTCCAACAAGGTTAGGAACCACTGCTCTAACCACTAGGTCACTGAGTAGGTTTGTTAAAAGCAGCCTCAGAAACCTTGGGGTTGTGTTGGATCAGTCCATGTCTTTGGAGGGTCACTGCCATCGACTGACCAAAAACTGTTTTTATCGTCTCAGAAATATTTCTAAAGTGAGAAATTTGTTGTCAAAATTGGATCTCGAAATGATCATTCACACGTTAATTTCGTCTCGCATTGACTATTGCAATTGTCTTTTCACTCTCTTCAACAAGTCAACGCTAAAGAGACTTCAGACGGTACAAAATGCAGCTGCCAGACTTTTGACCGCTGCACCCAGAACAGTCCATATCACCCCTGTTTTATCCAGTCTTCATTGGCGTTCACTGAAATTTCGTATTGAGTTTAAAATTTTTGGGAGGAACCGGCATGATCTGCCGTTTTAGTCACCCCAAGATGCAGGAACCAGCAGACGGAGAGCAGGTAAGATGAGTTTTAATTTACTGAAAACAGAAATGAATCAGTCTTGCATGTAAACGTTCCACAACATAAAGTGATCTTTGAGCACTGAGGAGTGCTCCAGACAAGCATAAATAGAACATACGCTGATTGGCAGCAAGTGTGGACCAGCTGCCAATCAACAGCAGGCGAGTGAACAAACACAGTGCTCAGCGGAACGAGCGGGAAGTGGAAACCAAAATAAGAGCACTGATGGGAAGTAAATACAAAAACAAGGAAACAAACAGAAATGAAGTGACAGATCGTCACAATTTTAGTCCTGACATTCCATGCGTTGCATGGTAGGGCTCCTCAGTACACTGCAAAAACTGACATCTAAGTAAGATTAAATATCTCAAATAAGGGTGATATTTGCTTATTTCTGTCTGATAAGATAATTCTTCTCACTAAGCAGATTTTATGTTAGAGTGTTTTACTTGTTTTAAGTGTTTTGGTCCTAAATGATCTCAGTTAGATATTACAGCTTGTTGCTGAGATTTGATGCCCTATATTGAGTAAAACATGCTTGAAACTAGAATACCAACTGTTGCAAAGCTGTGTCATCAACACTCAAAAGTATAAAACTACTTTTTTAAAGTAATAATTTCTTATTTCAAGCATGAAAAAAAAATTCATGACTTTGACACAATTGTGTGTCATATTAAAACAGATGACAGCCAAATGGACTTTGCTGTTTTATTTTCAATGAAACAAGAGAAAATACGTTCTCATATAGTAGTACAGTTGTTATTAGTGAGAATATACTTATTTTAAAGGTATTTTTGGGTTCATAGAGGTTAGCTAATTTTACTTGTTTTGGAAAGTCTTGACAAGCCATATTTTCTTGTTCTATTGGCAGATAATTTTGCTTAGTTCAAATAAAATACCCCTAATTTTTTTTTCTTTCTTATTTTTGAACACTGATTTTTGCAGTGTACATCACTGACTTGTTATGGTCCTACACTGCAAAAACTGAAATCTAAGTAAGATTAAATATCTCAAATAAGGGTGATATTTGCTTATTTTCTGTGTGATAAGATAATTCTTCTTACTAAGCAGATTTTATGTTAGAGTGTTTCACTTGTTTTAAGGGTTTTGGTCCTAAATGATCTCAGTGAGATATTACAGCTTGTTGCTGAGATTTTATTACCTATATTGAGTAAAACATGCTTGAAACTAGAATATCAACTGTTGCAAAGCTGTGTCATCAACACTCACAAGTATAAAACTACTTTTTTAAAGTAATAATTTCTTACTTCATGATGCCGAGCGCATATCATTATGTCAAGATAATGGCACTAGCATTTACTTAATTTAAGAATATTCTTCAACATATTGAGCAAATAGGTCTCTTTTTTTTTCTACCAAGAAAAGTGCACTTGTTTTTAGTGAGAATATACTTATTTTAAGGTATTTTGGGGTTAGCTAATTTTACTTGTTTTGGAAAGTCTTGACAAGCCGAATTTTCTTGTTCTATTGGCAGATAATTTTGCTTAGTTCAAATAAAATACCCCTCATTTTTGTATTTTTTTTTTCTTCTTTTTGAACACTGACTTTTTGCAGTGTACTCTTCAGGCCGCAGCCTCCGGTCTTCAGGCCAGGGTCTTCTAAAGATCCCAAATACTCATTTTAAAACCCGTGGAGACCTGGCATTCCAGGCTATAGCTTGACTGTGTTGTTACTTTTAAGAAACATTTGAAAAGCTTTTACCGTATTTTTCGGACTATAAGTCGCAGTTTTTTTCATAGTTTGGCCGGGGGTGCGACTTATACTCAGGAGCGACTTATGTGTGAAATTATTAACACGTTACCGTAAAATATCAAATAATATTATTTAGCTCATTCACGTAAGAGACTAGACGTATAATATTTCATGGGATTTAGCGATTAGGAGTGACAGATTGTTTGGTAAACGTATAGCATGTTCTATATGTTATAGTTATTTGAATGACTCTTACCATAATATGTTACGTTAACATACCAGGCACGTTCTCAGTTGGTTATTTATGCCTCATATAACGTACACTTATTCAGCCTGTTGTTCACTATTCTTTATTTATTTCAAATTGCCTTTCAAATGTCTATTCTTGGTGTTGGGTTTTATCAAATACATTTACCCAAAAAATGCGACTTATACTCCACTGCGACTTATATATGTTTTTTCCTTCTTTATTATGCATTTTCAGCCGGTGCGATTTATACTCCGAAAAATACGGTAGTTAATGCACCTTTTTAACTATCATTTTTAATCCACTTTGTATCCTTTTTATGATGTTGCCCCTATTGTTTTAATTGAATTGTTGTTTTACTTCACCTATGTTTCGCACAGTGCTTTGTGATTTTATCTGTGAAAAGCGCTTTGTAAATAAAAATGTACTTACTTACTTACTTACTTACCTGGCCAGCGCACAACCGCCGTGCACAATCTGGCAACTTCGAAGCTTCAAAGTCCAAAAGTCTAAATTGATCGTAAAAAAATAAAGCGTGTGCTTTCACGGGAAATCACGTGTGCGTGTTGGCGCGGCAGAGCTGGACCCAAAACAGTTTGTCTTGGCCAAAGCTGAGCATGCTATTAGCGGAGCTAAAGTGCACGTTGGGTCTAAGCGAGGTCCACTTAGAGAGGAACGGTCCTGGAGGACAGCGTCTGTGCTTGTGTTGGCTCGCAGCGCCGGCCTCGTTCCACAAAGTTGACCTTTTCCAGATGAGTTCACCAACAAACCCTGGACACCCAGGGAGGAGTAAGACCAGCGTGGAGACATTTTTTTTGTTACGCAATCTTTTAGTTTACATGAGCTCTGATTTTATATGAGAAGAATGTGGATCCAATTTTTAAGCTAATATACAACAACTATACACATCAATAACTGTTCCCGGAGGGACGGGCATCTAGTATATCCTGGGAAAATATGTATTTCAATAACTAACATCACCAGCAATTTCTGTATGCAGCAAACAATTCGGACCTTCTTCTCTGTCATGACTTACTTTCAGAATGATGGACATGCTTTGTGTCAGTCGTCGACTTGGCAAACAGATACAGCCCAGCCTTGAGCTGGTGGGACTCAAGCAGGGATTCCCCTACATGTGATTGATCATGGTGCGGTGCGACGGGAAAATAAAAGCCGCCACATCTTACAAATGGGGGTCTTTTATGTGAAAACCAATTAAAATAATACATTGTATGAATTAGGGTTGTACGGTATACCGATATTAGTATAGCACCGCGATACTAATGAATCGTAATCGGTACTATACGCCTCTGAAAAGTACTGGTCTGCCAAAACTCCCCACCCCACCCCCGTCGTCGTCACGTCATGACTATTTGGGTCCCACATCAACCTTAAGAAAGTCAATGACTTCACTATAAAAGTGGGTGACATTGTTATCACCAGGAAAGATGAGGTCACCTACCTAGGTTCCATTCTAGAGGCTAATCTTTCCTGTGATAAAATGGCAACCAAGGCAATCAAAAAGGTCAACCAACGAACGAGATTTCTCTATAAACAAAAAAGCCGCTATACTCCTCCACATCGAGAGGGGCCAGATGAGGTGGTTCGGGCATCTGGTCAGGATGCCACCCGAACGCCTCCCTAGGGAGGTGTTTAGGGCACGTCCGAAGACCCAGGACAAGTTGGGAAGACTATGTCTCCCGGCTGGCCTGGGAATGCATTGGGATCCCCCGGGAAGAGCTGGACGAAGTGGCTGTGGAGAGGAAAGTCTGGGCTTCCCTGCTTAGGCTGCTGCCCCCGCGACCCAACCTCGGATAAGCGGAAGAAGATGGATGGATGGATGGGTTACCATATTTTATTGGCTTGCATCTAAAATGTCCAACAAAAGAGTTGGACATTAGTTGTGCAAAGCAGGAGAGCCAGTTAACACCTAAATGGTCTTTTCTTAGTTACGTCTTTTAGAAAAGGTAGTCATGGTAGGCCATATAGGCTAATAGGAGCTAGCAGCTACACAACAGCTCAGCACACAATAGCACATACAATCGCTTGCTTTTGTTGCTGCGGTGCGACAAAGACGCCGTCTTTCACTGTGGCAGCAAATAATTGTGTGTTTAAAAATAAAAACATGTTCAGCAGGCCAAAGCAAAGCTGCTGCAAACTATTTTTATTCAGCCAACATTCTCAGCGTGACCTTTGCTCCCTGTGGGCCGATGCAGTTGATAAATTAATCTTATCAATGTCCTTTCACAGCACGCCGTGTTGCACATTGACGCCCTGCTTGGGAGGAATGCCCAATAAGAATAGTTGGTTTGTTACATAATCCGCAGACATAATTTAGACATATTGACCTGAGATGAAATTTGGAAAACAATTATGCACGTGAGCATCTCATTTGTCACCTGTCTGACAAACAAGAGTGCTTTTAATGCTAAACTCGCTGTGGGCTGCACCCTGCGGAGTGCATGTGCACGAGTGACTGACAGCTGTCACGCGTCTGCTGACACTCAAAAGGTGCTCCACATCTTTTTTGACGTCTTCTCTTTTCACCTCCGTGTAAACTTTGCGCGCCATTTCCTGCAACATGACCGTGCAGCTGAACTCCAACAAATCCAACCCAACAGTCAATGAATGCAGTGGCCACTGTAGCTTCTATTGCGTTGAGGGCAAAGTTACCTTTCGGACCTTTAGGCACAGTGTAGAACTGTCTGAGGTGGAGAATTTTTGAGTGAAGAAGCCCATGTAAGATATAATTTAATTAATAATAGGGCACTTCACATAACATTTTACCGTAAACTTATTCCTAGCCCCTTCCTGCTCCATCGCCGATAAGACTATGATGGCAGATTTCCCTCAACATTGCCACTGTCCCCCGTGGTGTGGAATGTTAGCAGTGGTTTCGGAAAGAGATGTCCGATAATGGCTTTTTTGCCGATATCCGATATTCCGATATTGTCCAACTCTTAATTACCGATACTGATATCAACCGATACCGATATATACAGTCGTGAAATTAATACATTATTATGCCTAATTTTGTTGTGATGCCCCGCTGGATGCATTAAACAATGTAACAAGGTTTTCCAAAATAAATCACCTCAAGTTATGGGAAAAAAATGCCAACATGGCTCTGCCATATTTATTATTGCAGTCAAAAAGTGCAGTATTTTTTTTTTAACATGCCTCAAAACAGCAGCTTGGAATTTGCTTGCAAGAGGTTCTGGGTATTTGTTCTGTTGTGTTACCGTGCGGATGTTCTGCCGAAATGTGTTTGTCATTCTTGTTTGGTGTGGGTTCACAGTGTAGCGCATATTTGCAACAGTATTAAAGTTGTTTATACGGCCACCCTCAGTGTGACCTGTATCGGCAGTCCGATATTATTGGACATCTCTAGTTTCGGCCATACTAATTCATCGTTTAAGGTTCCCCTCCTTGAATCATTTTTTACACGGGTAAGTGTGCCGTCGTTTTCTTGAATCTTTGTATGGACTCATTGATCGTTTACAAACTGAGTTCGGAGAGGAAGTGACGCCAGAAAGACCGCGCCCCACACAGGAAGTGATGTCAGAAAGAACACGCCACAGCCAGCAACATAATAAAGCGGTTTCGTAACGCGGAGGTAACCACTGGAAATATGAAGGCGAGTCATCCAGACATGCCCGTGTTTCTCCTTCTTCTACATGTACAGACTCTTGTGGAAATCACACATGAATACCTTAAGAGAAAGCGATTGCAGCTATTTGGGATACAACACTTCTCAGACGGCAAAATAACTTTGAATGTCTGTGATTCTACTTACCGAAAAACTTTGTCCATTTGTCGAAGGAGAGACAACGAGAATGCAGGCTCCCGTGGATGTGGTAAAAAAAAAAAGGTAGCGTGTGCTTTGTATTACCTGGCCGTCGAGGGAAGACTACGGAAAACGGCGAATGCTTTTGAACTGGCAAAGCAGACTGTATCAGTTATTGTCCGCCATGTATGTCGCAGACTCAATGTCTAGGTCCAGAGTATATAAAGTCACCAAAAACTAATGGACAATGAAGGTGAAGGTAAAAGAGTGAGGAGTGTCCTGACCAGATATCTAGATCCCTAGTTTTATTGATGTAAAATGTTCTTTATCACATCGTTTACTTTTGCGTGTCCATTAAAGATTTGATTAATTTATGATGGCTCAGGTGTGATTCACTACAATAGGGCCCCACAGCACACTGGATTCCAGTTAAATAAAATACCACAACAATGATTATTGTTCAGAAAAATTGAATTCAAGAACTTGCACACAAAGCAACACTGGAGGTGACTATGACGTGCGCATTTTCCGCGCATGCGTACTAGGTCGCGTTGCACCGGCGGACGGAGAGGTGGAGGGGGTCTTAAACGACCATTGTGTGTGTGTGGACAAGGACAAGGTTAGGTGGGGTTTACCCTGGATAACCTTCGTGTAGAAGGGGCCTACGGCAGTTGCATGCTTCGATCCCCGGTTGAAGCTGTGTCGAAAACAATTGCAAGTTTACATTTTAGTTATGTTAAATATGTTATATTTTTCTACTAAAAATGAATTATTGAACAATTTCTTCTCTATGATTTTGTTTTAGTACAAAACATGCATCAAATTTAATTCAAGTTTAATTAAATCCGGTACGCACACAACAAAAACGCACTCGTCTCCAACACCCACAGGCGTTTTCCCATCGCTCTCTGCAGCAGCAATACAATACTTCTTTTATATGCACCAATCACGGCAAGGTGCATTCAGGAGCTTAGGAAATCAGAACATCCGCTCTAACACAAGCAGGTTATTAGAATATGATTTTTTCTCCCTCATAATGCGCCCCATATGTAAAACCACTACTGAATGAATGAATGAACCAACAAGAGGGTGGACTAAAGTCCGTAGCGGTCCCTGAAACTTCATTTTTCATCTTCACAGACATTTTGGACAGTCGTATGCTTCCAACTTTGAGGGAAAGACACTCTTCTGTGCCCAGTGCATAAAGCAACGTCCATAATTAAGCAACGTCCATAATTAAGCAACGTCCATAATTAAGCAACGTCCATAATTAAGCAACGTCCATAATCAAGGCAACAATGGAGGAGTTTGGTGTGGAAGAACAACAACATGTCCAACATCAGTGACCGCTGGGCTGACAAATGGACATAGTCCAACATCTAGTGGAGCAGCTTCCAGAAATGTGTCTACAGCGCGGATTAAATTTAGCGCTACCATTAGTAGTATTAATAATAACCGAGTAGTAGTAATAGACATGCCCCAACATTGAACAGAACTACACAGAATGGGCAATAATTCATAACTCCTGTTTGATGACAACTTAACACACACACACACACACACACATTACTGTATTTTTTACCTTCTTGAGACCTCCGAAAAATGCCTACCTCTTTAGGATCAGCCTTTGTAGATATATATAAAGATTTGTATTTACAACATTAATAATATATACATACTATGCAAATATAAAAAAGGTAAGCTTTTAGTTTGTTGTTTTTTTTCTTGATTTGTTTTGTTTGTAATTGTTTTTTAATCTTCATTATTTACTTCAAGTTATTACAGTATGTCTCTTTATACATTTTTTTTTAATAAATTTTGGCCAAAAGGGGCGCATTTCAATTTCTTACACGCACTTGTTATTTCATATGTCGACCAGAGGGGGAGCACATTTAAAACCGACACACACTTGTTCATCCTATGGTCACATATGGGACGTGGGTTGTCTTACGTCAGCACCGGAAGTCGTAAAAATCAGCTGTTCACCTGGCGGGGTTTTTCGGGGGGATGAATAGGGAAGTCCTTCTTTAACTGCTGTCTTGTTTTATCATATACTGCTGCCTTTGCACCTGTCAATGTTTACTTTTGTATGCACATTAAATCAACAAAAAAAACATAACTTTGGAGCAATGTTCACGGACTCTAGTATTTGGTTCTCTGTTAGATGCAATGGTTTTCCGTATTGGGACTATGATTTTGGTCCTAACTTGTTCACTGGTCCTCTTATTAAAGGTACTTTTCCTAATTGATGTCTCAAGTAGGGTAGAAATACAAGAAAACACGCACACACACACACACACACACACAGGCCTTCCAGCTGTCCTGTATGTTCATGCTGTGTGTAATAGGTCTTGAATATGTTACTGTATTATGTATTATTTCTACCAGCTTACATGTATGAGAGCTCACATTTTCACTGCACAGCTGCTAGTGGATGGAACATCTGGTCCACATGATCTGGATTGGACACATTCCAGCAAAAAAAAATAAATTCTGGGATTGGACTAATCATATTTTCACAGGATTTCATGCTACCATTTGGCTGTTATGTATTTTTTATACATCAGATAAGGGTCCTTTTTAAGGATGTCCCTAAACCCTTCAAATCCGATTCGATTATGAGACCCGATCCGATACTTTGACAATAGATTATAGAAGTAAACATGTGTTATAGCAAGTAACTAAAGTAAAGTAAATACAATAACACAAGCTTATTTTATTGACTTTAGAATTTGCTAGTATTGTTGTAAATCAGATGATGTACTAAATGTGTGGTATTGAATGCTACATACATTAAAAAAATAAATAAATAAAGTGGCTAGTTTACAATACCTCAACATAAGCAAAAACTATTATCGGCTCCTATTTGGGACAATCGGTAGAAATGAATGAATGGATGGATGGATATAAAACTTTTGAGTTTTGCCCTCAAAGCCTTCCTGTGTCCAGATACTTACTTCCCGAGTTTGTGAACAATAACAAAACGACCAAAAAATATTGATTTAATTACTTTAGTATTGTTATATACTGATACTGTGGGGGTGAGGGGGGGTGGCCTGCGGACCTGCAGCGAGGCGGGCTGTGCCAGGACCGGCTTCGAAATCAGCGACAGGTGCGTAGATGGCCCACCTGGGTGTGCTTATCTAATCACCTGTCGCTCTGTTAAAGGCAGAAGCCGGGAAGGAGAGGGGCGATGGATGGTGGAGCACGAGCGAGAACGAGACCGACCGAAAGACAATTGCTAAAAAGCACTAAAAAACTTGACACATTGTTGAAAATATAAAATTGTTGTAACCCTGGAAGAGCCTGGCATGTCGGTGATTGGTGGTCCGAAGAACCCGGAAGCGCAAGTCTTCAACAGATACTAACCTAGATATCGATATACCTCGGTTATCTGGATATCTGGATCGATCACCCCTCCTTTACATTGAAGCTTTAACGGTTAAATTATTGCGTCATCCTGCTCAGTGTGTGTGTGTGTGTGTGTGTGTGTGTGTGTGTGTGTGTGTGTGTGTGTGTGTGTGTGTGTGTGTGTGTGGTATACTTAGCAAAAGTCCCCCCCAAAAAAGTTAAAAGTTAAAGTTAAAGTTGTGTGGTCTTCTGTCCTCTGTTGTCCTCTGTGTTTTTTTTAATACATTTTTATTTCTATTTACTGTTTCAATTGATTTTATCCTTTAAAATCGTTTTTAATCATATTTATTTTTATATTGTTTTTATATTTATTTATTTTTTGTTTTTATTCAGTCATTGGTGGAGCATAATATTGTTTTTAATATTGTTTTTAATATTGTTTTTAACATGGCTGTGCAGCACTTTGGAAACATTCTTGTTGCTTAAATGTGCTATATAAATAACGTGGATTGGATTGGATTGGATTAAAGTCCCAATGATTGTCACACACACACTAGATGTGGTGAAATTATCCTCTGCATTTGACCCATCCCTATTTCCACCCCCTGGGAGGTGAGGGGAGCAGTGAGCAGCAGCGGTGGCCGCGTTTAGGAATCATTTGGTGATTTAACCCCCAATTCCAACCCTTGATGCTGAGTGCCAAGCAGGGAGGTAATGGGTCTCATTTGTTGTAGTCTTTGGTATGACTCGGCCTGGGTTTGAACCCCCGACCTCCCACAAGGCCACTGAGCTGGTTTTGCAAGGCCACTGAGCTGGGCCACTGGGCCATTCCTTTTCCTCAAGTCCTCCAGTGATAATGATACATGGAAGAAACGTAGTTTATTTTCCTGCCATAGTGTTGAGGATTAGTGTCTTAGTAGTGGTTTAACACTGTTGATGGACAACGCACTCGTTGCAGCGTGCTCTCCTGAAATTCATGCAATTCCATAATGTGTGTAACAAGGACTACTGAAGCAACTTTGTAACCCTTCTTTATGTTTAATGAAATGCAGTCCAAGAGCTGTATCACGATCCGAGAGGGACAAGCGGTAGAAAAAAAATGGATGGATGGTGCGTTTAGAACTGTGCCTGTCATATGCACTGCATCACACTGACACCTCTCTGACTGTGTCCATCACAAGTTTACAGTATTCTTTTCAAAGACAACCTTTTTGTATTGGATCTCATTATGTACAGTTATCTTACCCCCAAGGTCGAGTTCATTTGACTTTACTTTCTTACTTTTAATGTTGCACCAGTAGTGTTTGTACCACAAAACAACATTGTTCTTTTTACTATTTTTATTTGATTTTCTAGTTTATCGCTTTTTTTTTTTGTTAAGGTTTGTGAAAGGTCACTGAGGGGGAGTGATTGCAATACAGTATGCTACTCTTTGTGCATGTGCTTGTGTGTTTGTGACAATTTCGTCAGTTCAGTCCCCTGCAACACACACACGATACACACACACACACACACACGCACATTTTTTTAAATTTCATACCTACTTGAGACCTCCGAAAAATGCCTACCTCTTTAGGACCAACCTTTCTAGATATATAAAGATTTGTATTTACAACATTAATTAAAGTTAAAAGTTAAAGTACCAATGATTGTCACACACACACTTGGTGTGGCGAAATTATTCTCTGCATTTGACCCATCACCCTTGATCACCCTCTGGGAGGTGAGGGGAGCAGTGGGCAGCAGCGGTGGCCGCGCCCGGGAATTATTTTTGGTGATTTAACCCCCAATTCCATCCCTTGATGCTGAGTGCCAAGCAGGGAGGTAATGGGTCCCATTTTTATAGTCTTTAGTGTGACTCGGCCGGGGTTTGAACTCACAACCTACCGTCTCAGGGCGGACACTCTAACTACTAGGCCACTGAGTAGGTTATATATACATAATATATATAATACATATATATAATTATATATACATACTATGCAAATATAGAAAAGGTAAGCTTTTCGTTAATTATTTTATTTTCGAATTTTTTTGTCTATATGTATATATGTCTGAATATACATATTTTTTTTTTTTTTTTATTAATTTTGGCCAAAGGGGGCGCATTTCAATTCCTTACACACACTTGCTATTACATATGTTGACCAAAGGGGGACCACTTTTAAAACCGACACACACTTGTTCATCCTGTGGTCACATATGGGATGCGGGTTGTCTTACGTCAGCACCGGAAGTCGTATAAAAATCAGCTGTTCACCTGGCGGGTTTTTTCGGGGGCGATGAATAGGGAAGTCCTTCTTTAGCTGCTATCTTGTTTTATCATATACTGCTGCCTGTGCACCTGTCAATGTTTTCTTTTGTATGCACATTAAATCAACAACAACAAAAAAAACTTTGGAGCAATGTTCACAGACTCTAGTATTTGGTTCTCTATTAGATGCAATGGTTTTCCGTATTGGGACCATGATTTTGGTCCTAACTTGTTCACTGGTCCTCATATTAAAGGTACTTTTCCTTGGTGATGTCTCAAGTAGGGTACAAATACAAAGAACACACACACACACATTACTGTATTTGTTACCTTCTTGAGACCTCCGAAAAATGCCTACCTCTATAGGACCACCCTTTCTGGATATATAAATGTTTGTATTTACAACATTAATAATATATATATACTATGCAAATATAAAAAAGTAAGCTTTTAATTTGTTGTTTTTTTTTCTTGAATTTTTTTGTTTGCAATTGTTTTTTAATCTTCATTATTTCCTTCAAGTTATTACAGTATGGCTCTATATACTTTTTTTATTTTTTTTTAATAAATTTTGGCCAAAGGGGGCGTATTTTAATTCCTTACACACACTTGTTATTACATATGTTGACCAAAGGGGGAGCACTTTTAAAACCGACACACACTTGTTCATCCTATGGTCCCATATGGGGCGCGGGTTGTCTTACGTCAGCACCGGAAGTCGTAAAAATCAGCTGTTCACCTGGCGGGTTTTTTCCGAGGGGGGGGGGGGGGGTGAATAGGGAAGTCCTTCTTTAGCTGCTGTCTTGTTTTATCATATACTGCTGCCTTTGCACCTGTCAATGTTTACTTTTGTATGCACATTAAATCAACAAAAAAAAAAAACTAACTTTGGAGTAATGTTCACGGACTCTAGTATTTGGTTCTCTATTAGATGCAATGGTTTTCCGTATTGGGACCATGATTTTGGTCCTAACTTGTTCACTGGTCCTCATATTAAAGGTACTTTTCCTTGTTGATGTCTCAAGTAGGGTAGAAATACAAGAACACACACACGCGCACACATACACACACACATTACTGTATTTGTTACCTTCTTGAGACCTCCGAAAAATGCCTACCTCTTTAGGACCACCCTTTCTAGATATATAAAGATTTGTATTTACAACATTAATAATATATATATACTATGCAAATATAAAAAAGTAAGCTTTTAGTTTGTTGTTTTTTTTCTTGAATTTTTTTGTTTGTAATTGGTTTTTAATCTTCATTATTTACTTCGTTATTACAGTATGTCTCTATATACTTTTTTTTTTTTTTTTTTTTTTAAATACATTTTGGCCAAAGGGAGCGCATTTCAATTACTTACACACACTTGTTATTACATATGTTGACCAAAGGGGGAGCACTTTTAAAACCGACACACACTTGTTCATTCTGTGGTCACATATGGGACGCGGGTTGTCTTACGTCAGCACCTGAAGTCGTATAAAAATCAGCTGTTCACCCGGCGGGTTTTTTCGGGGGGATGAATAGGGAAGTCCTTCTTTAGCTGCTGTCTTGCTTTATCATATACTGCTGCCTTTGCACCTGTCAATGTTCACTTTTGTATGCACATTAAATCAACAACAAAAAAACTAACTTTGGAGCAATGTTCACGGACTCTAGTATTTGGTTCTCTATTAGATGGAATGGTTTTCTGTATTGGGACCATGATTTTGGTCCTAACTTGTTCACTGGTCCTCATATTAAAGGTACTTTTCCTTGTTGATGTCTCAAGTGGGGTAGAAATACAAGAACACACACACACGCACACATACACACACACATTACTGTATTTGTTACCTTCTTGAGACCTCCTAAAAATGGCTACCTCTATAGGACCACCCTTTCTAGATATATAAAGATTTGTATTTACAACATTAATAATATATACATACTATGCAAATATAAAAAATGTAAGCTTTTAGTTTGTTGGTTTTTTTCTTGAATTTTTTGTTTGTAATTGGTTTTTAATCTTCATTATTTACTTCAAGTTATTACAGTATGTCTCTATATACTTTTTTTTTTTTTTTTTTTAAATACATTTTGGCCAAAGGGAGCGCATTTCAATTACTTACACACACTTGTTATTACATATGTTGACCAAAGGGGGAGCACTTTTAAAACCGACACACACTTGTTCATCCTGTGGTCACATATGGGACGCGGGTTGTCTTACGTCAGTACCTGAAGTCGTAAAAATCAGCTGTTCACCTGGCGGGTTTTTTCGGGGGATTAATAGGGAAGTCCTTCTTACCTGCTGTCTTGTTTTATCATATACTGCTGCCTTTGCACCTGTCAATGTTTACTTTTGTATGCACATTAAATCAACAACAAAAAAACTAACTTTGGAGCAATGTTCACAGACTGTAGTATTTGGTTCTCTATTACATGCAATGGTTTTCCGTATTGGGACCATGATTTTGGTCCTAACTTGTTCACTGGTCCTCATATTAAAGGTACTTTTCCTTGTTGATGTCTCAAGTAGGGTAGAAATACAAGAACACACACACACGCACACATACACACACATTACTGTATTTGTTACCTTCTTGAGACCTCCGAAAAATGCCTACCTCTTTAGGACCACCCTTTCTAGATATATAAAGATTTGTATTTACAACATGAATAATATATACATACTATGCAAATATAAAAAAGGTAAGCTTTTAGTTTGTTGTTTTTTTTCTTGAATTTTTTTGTTTGTAATTGGTTTTTAATCTTCATTATTTTCTTCAAGTTATTACAGTATGTCTCTATATACTTTTTTTTTTTTTTAAATAAATAAATTTTGGCCAAAGGGGACGCATTTCAATTCCTTACACACACTTGTTATTACATATGTTGACCAAAGGGGGAGCACTTTTAAAACCGACACACACTTGTTCATCCTATGGTCACATACGGGACGAGGGTTGTCTTACGTCAGCACCGGAAGTCGTAAAAATCAGCTGTTCACCTGGCGGGTTTTTTCGAGGGGATGAATAGGGAAGTCCTTCTTTAGCTGCTGTCTTGTTTTATCATATACTGCTGCCTTTGCACCTGTCAATGTTTTCTTTTGTATGCACATTAAATCAACAAAAAAAAAACTAACTTTGGAGCAATGTTCACGGACTCTAGTATTTGGTTCTCTATTAGATGCAATGATTTTCCTTATTGGGACCATCTTTTTGGTCCAAACTTGGTCCCTGGTTGTCATATTAAAGGTACTTTTCCTTGTTGATGTCTCAAGTAGGGTAGAAATGCAAGAACACACACACACACACACACACACACACACACACACATTACTGTATTTGTTACCTTCTTGAGACCTCCGAAAAATGCCTACCTCTTTAAGACCACCCGTTTTAGATATATAAAGATTTGTATTTACAACATTAATAATATACACATACTATGCAAATATAAAAAAGGTAAGCTTTTAGTTTGTTGTTTTTTTTCTTGATTTTTTTTGTTTGTAATTGGTTTTTAATCTTCATTATTTACTTCATACGGGACGAGGGTTGTCTTACGTCAGCACCGGAAGTCGTAAAAATCAGCTGTTCACCCTGCAGGTTTTTTCGGGGGGATGAATAGGGAAGTCCTTCTTTAGCTGCTGTCTTGTTTTATCATATATGCCTTTGCACCTGTCAATGTTTACAACAAAAAACCCTAACTTTGGAGCAATGTTCACGGACTCTAGTATTTGGTTCTCTATTAGATGCAATGGTTTTCCGTATTGGGATCATGATTTTGGTCCTAACTTGGTCACTGGTCGTCATATTAAAGGTACTTTTCCTTGTTGATGTCTCAAGTAGGGTAGAAATACAAGAACACACACACACACACACACACACACACACACACACACACACACACACACACACACACACACACACACACACACACACACGAGCGCTCATTTTGATAGATTTCACCACCAGGGGTGCAAATGAGTCATTCTCTATTAGATGCAATGGTTTTCCATATTGAGACCAGGATTTGTTCACCGGTCCTCATATTAAAGATACTATTACTTGTTGATGACTCAAGAAGGGTAGAAATACAAGAACACACACACACACGTGCGCACAGTGCAGGGGAGTTTGTCTGCATTCACCGAAGATGTCACTGTAGAAAAGCGATCGCATTAGGTTTGGCTAAACTACTCGTGGGTTTGTGTTGGTGTCCCGACTCCAAATCTGTAATGAGGAGAACCAATAGACTGTGTACCTAATGAAGTGGCCAAGGAGTGCACGTCAACATGACGGGATACAAAGATGAAGCTCCCGGATGTTCCACACAAATAAACGCGGTTCCATAAATAAATGTTAGTCCAGACAATACGTGAGTGTGTGTGTGTGTGTGTGTGTGTGTGTGTGTGTGTGTGTGTGTGTGTGTGTGTGTGTGTGTGTGTGTGTGTGTGTTTGTGTGTGCGTGCGTGTGTGTTTGTGTGTGTGTGCATGTGGACTCTATGAGAGCAGTGTGACCTTTGAGGAATTTGAAGAGTGGAGGTCTTCAGAACCATAAGATAGAAAGGGGTTAGGGTGAAGGGGCTTTAGGGTGGGGTGGGGGGGGTGCAGGTTGTGGGGGGTGCAGGATGTCAGGGTGGCCATGAAATTAAAGAGAAAATGCAAGACGATACAAAGAAAATAAACAGGCAAAGGGCCTCCCTGCATGCTGGGTCTAAACAGGCGAGGTGATTATTGAATTGTGTTGATTGTTTCCTGGCTCCACGCTTTACACACGCACACACACACACACACACACACACACACACACACACACACACACACGCGCGCGCGCCCACACACACACACGAAAGCAGCATCACAGGGCTGTGACATGCAACTTTAAATCACACTATTAAAGCTTCAAGGCAAGCCTCAGAATGACTTCCCTGAGACATTTTGACTGGCAGATGCAAAATAAAGTTGGCAGAGCTCATTGGGGACATTTATGCCACAAACAAAGACAGCATCAACACTTCCACGCAGGAAAGTGGAACATCAACTTCTTGCTAAAATGTGACTTTCAGTTGATGCCTGATTAACAACACTCTATTTCCTCTTCATCTCCCTGGCTGACCTTTAACCCGCGCGTGTCGTTCTCATGCTCTATGTGCGATGGCCATATGAGCGTCGCACACCCGAGCAACGTTCCCTCTATTTTTCATATGTCTGAGCGAACGCACAAACTTCCGTCGACCACATAAACTTCCGTCGACCACATGTGAGCAACATCAGACGTGCACACTGTCGTCAGACCAACGTCACACCTGTACTCGGATTTATATAACAAGTGTAGTGAAGCATGTTTAGCGATTCCCCGTCCTGCAGGGATGATACTTGTAAGAAACTTACTTTATTTGTCGCCATTGGAGGCGAGGATTAGTGACTTAGAGGAAGCTAAAACACTGCCGACTGCAGATGGACGTTAGCCGTTAGCGAGCTAGCCATGTTTTAAAGCACCTCTTGCTGAGTGTTGCTTTAGAGTTATAACTTCACCTTTATTGTTACTTTTTAAGTCAAATGTGTCCATTCTCCATTTTCTGTCAACACACTGTCTGCTTCTAAGTACTCTGTGATTGTGCGCTGCCGAACATGCTCCTCTAAAACTGGCAATTGCCTGTGAAAAAGGAGTATAGTACCGTTTTTGATTATTTAGTACCACTGTACTTTACTAGTACTGGTATACCGTACAACCGGAGTACATACAAATACACATACATACTCACATACACACAATTATTCATACATTTATAAATACATACGTACATTAATTTATACATACATACGCCATACTTGCCAACCCTCCCGATTTTCCCGAGAGACTCCCGAATTTCAGTGCCCCTCCCGAAAATCTCCCGGGGCAACCATTCTCCCGAATTTCTCCCGATTCCACCCGGACAACAATATTGGGGGCGTGCCTTAAAGGCACTGCCTTTAGCGTCCTCTACAGCCTGAAACCTTCACCCCTTAACAGCCGCATGCTGTCCAGGCGTCCGCTTTTCCTCCATATAAACAGCGTGCCAGCCCAGTCACATAATAATGTTGCGTTGGACGGGTTTAACAATGGTCTTTACTCGAAGATGTCAACAAATGCTGACACGTTGTATGATCTTTTAACTTGTTTAATGATAACGTTAAATTCAAGCACACACACACACAAGTAAGTGAATGCAAACGCATACTTGGTCAACAGCCATACATGTCACACTGACGGTGGCCGTATAAACAACTTTAACACTGTTACTAATATGTGCCACACTGTCAACCCACACTAAACAAGAATGACAAACACATTTCGGGAGAACATCTGCACCGTAACACAACATAAACACAACAGACCAAATACCCAGAACCCACATGGCGACGACGAGTAAGAAGAAGAAATATGTTTGCAAGTACCAAAATGTTTGGAAAAAATAATTTAATTTCATCCAGGACAGCTCGAAGGGGAAGGGGTATGCTGCCTGCACCTCAACCCCGCCCCTGCAACCACGCCCCCCCCCCCCCCCCCCCCCCCGCCCCGCCCCCCACCCACCCCCCAAAC
This sequence comes from Nerophis lumbriciformis, assembly GCF_033978685.3. Taxonomy (NCBI): domain Eukaryota; kingdom Metazoa; phylum Chordata; class Actinopteri; order Syngnathiformes; family Syngnathidae; genus Nerophis; species Nerophis lumbriciformis. The sequence continues at coordinate 26,187,368 of NC_084566.2, read as the reverse complement.
CCAACCGCCCATCTCCCGAATTCAGAGGTCTCAAGGTTGGACATACGCGCACACATTGGTACTCACCCACATACATAGGTACATACGCTCCCACAGATTACTTTCACATGTTGCTTTGTTGAATCTTGACTGATTACGGATTTGATTTGTACTGTATATATTCTTGGAATATGTCAGGATTTATTGCATACTGTGCTATTAAGTATTTACAAGAGATACAACTGCTTCCATTGATGATATTTCTTGTTAAGCAGAATTTGACGTAAATTGGTAGGGAGTCCATTTCTAAGATGATGCAATTGTTGATGACTGAAGTGCTGATATCAACCAAACCTAACCCCCCCACCCCACCCCCCGCCTCCACATCCCACCCCCCTGGATTGTAAATAATGTAAATAATTCAATGTATATACTCTGATGATTAACTTGTGTGATGACTGTATTATGCTGATAGTATATATTTGTACCATGAATTGATTAACGACAAGTTGAAAAACGTATTCGGGCGTTACCATTTAGTGGTCAATTGTATGGAATATGTACTGTACTGTGCAATCTACTAATAAAAGTTTCAATCAATCAATCAAAACCAGTGGCGATCAGCAAGAAAGTCTGTAGTTTGGAAAACACGGGTATTTAACAGGGAGTGTTCAACAAAGTTACAGGTGGGAACACTAATCATAGCTACAGACGGGTGTGTGAGCTGAAAGGCTACTAGCAACGGTGATGTAAACAAAGGACGGAAGAAGTGCTAGGAACACGACCTAGGAGATCAATATTACAAAATAATACCCGCTGACAGATCATGACATTAACATAAGATTATTTTTCTCTTGTAAAAATTACTAAAAAATATTTTTATTTTTTTATTTTAAAGTGGAACATTATCACAATTTCAGAATGGTTAAAACCATTAAAAATCAGTTCCCAGTGGCTTATTATATTTTTCAAAGTTTTTTTCCAAATTTTACTCATCACGCAATATCCCTAAAAAAAGCTTCAAAGTGCCTGATTTTAACCATCGTTAAAATTTTCCTGTGACGTCACATAGTGATGCCAACACAAACAAACATGGCGGAAAGAACAGCAAGCTATAGCGACATTAGCTCGGATTCAGACTCCGATTTCAGCGGCTTAAGCGATTCAACAGATTACGAATGTATTGAAACGGATGGTTGTAGTGTGGGGGAAGATAGCGAAAACGAAATTGAAGAAGAAACTGAAGCTATTGAGCCATATCGGTTTGAACCGTATGCAAGCGAAACCGACGAAAACGACACGACAGCCAGCGACACGGGAGAAAGCGAGGACGAATTCGGCGATCGCCTTCTAACAAACAATTGGTATGTGTTTGTTTGGCATTAAAGGAAACTAACAACTATGAACTAGGTTTACAGCATATGAAATACATTTGGCAACAACATGCACTTTGAGAGTGCAGACAGCCCAATTTTCATCAATTAATATATTCTGTAGACATACCCTCATCCGCGCTCTTTTCCTGAAAGCTGATCTGTCCAGTTTTGGAGTTGATGTCAGCAGGCCAGGGAAGCTAGGGTCGATATTCTTCTCTTGATCATCTTCGGTGGCATAAGGGACGGTGTGAGCCAAGACATCCAGGGGGTTTAGCTCGCTCGTCTGCGGGAACAAACTGCCGCTGTTGCTTGCCGTGCTACCGAGGTCCTTTGTCCCTGAATTGCTCACACACTCCGGCAGATTCAATGGGGGTCTGGCGGCAGATTTCTTTGACTTTATCGTTGGAAATGCATCTGCTTTGAGTGTTGCAGGATATCCACACATTCTTGCCATCTCTGTCGTAGCATAGCTTTCGTCGGTAAAGTGTGCGGAACAAACGTCCAATTTCTTGCCACTTTCGCATCTTTGGGCCACTGGTGTAACTTGAATCCGTCCCTGTTCGTGTTGTTACACCCTCCGACAACACACCGACGAGGCATGATGTCTCCAAGGTACGGAAAACAGTCGAAAAAACGGAAAATAACAGAGCTGATTTGACTCGGTGTTTGAGAAAATGGCGGATTGCTTCCCAATGTGACGCCACGTTGTGACGTCATCGCTCCGAGAGCGAATATTAGAAAGGCGTTTAATTCGCCAAAATTCACCCATTTAGAGTTCGGAAATCGGTTAAAAAAATGTATGGTCTTTTTTCTGCAACATCAAGGTATATATTGATGCTTACATAGGTCTGGTGATAATGTTCCCCTTTAAGGAAACAATAAGAAACTTTAGCTTAAAAGTGACTTTTTTTTTTACTTTCTTGAAACGTGTTGTTTGCAGTTTACAGACAAATACAGCCATTGACTAAAAATGCGTCGATGCACGTTAAGTACTCGGAAAACACCGACAGGAAGCTGTTGCTCATTCCGGCTGGCACATGTGGCCCGATTGCACCACGACACAAGAATTCACACTGGGCTCATACGGCGCTTGGCCATCGACAGCTGCACTTTTAATAAGAGCTCCGAGATTAAATTACCGAGCCCCTGCGCTCCCAAACCTCATCAGCTGGGCAGCACAGGAAATTGCCTCTTGCTGCGCGAAGGCGCTAACGGGACTGCTGGACGTGGAGGGAACTTTCACATTCGTTGTGTTCTGGTGATTATGGTGGGACTTTTAAGCATTCCAACGTAAGAGCTCCCCTGGGGGATACTTTAAGAAAAAAAATGGGAATGATCAGTCTTCATTAGTCACGTCAGTATTTGTAGCTTTGACACGTTATTAACATCCTCAATCACAATCCATCAATCCACCCGGCAATTGTGTTGTCATGGCAATTAGGTTCCTCAAATGTTTCATCATATGGTCCAAAGAGAGTGAATACATCCTAACTTTTATTTGCTTGTATTTGTATTTTTTTTTACCATTCATTGGGGGAACGCTGGGCTTCACGGTGGCAGAGGGGTTAGTGCATCTGCCTCACAATACAAAGGTCCTGAGTAGTCTTGGGTGCAATCCCGGGCTCGGGATATTTCTGTGTGGAGTTTGCATGTTCTCCCCGTGACTGCGTGGGTTCCCTCCGGGTACTCCGGCTTCCTCCCACCTCCAAAGACATGCACCTGGGGATAAGTTGATTGGCAACACTAAATTGGCCCTAGTGTGTGGATGTGAGTGTGAATGTTGTCTGTCTATCTGTGTTGGCCCTGCGATGAGTTGGTGACTTGTCCAGGGTGTACCCCGCCTTCCGCCCGATTGTAGCTGAGATAGGCTCCAGCGCCCCCCGCAACCCCAAAAGGGAATAAGCGGTAGAAAATGGATGGGATGGATGGATGGGGGAACGCTCGCCGTGTCCCGTTCTGCAGACCAAGACCAAGTCCTCAACATGCTGACACATTGTTGCTAAGATGTTTTTAAGGGAAGTCTTCTCTTCCTGCAGTGGCCTAAATCTGAAGAGATGTTTAAAGCCCCACCAATAAGGATAATAAATCAGGCATCGAGCAGTTTTGATCTATATGTGTGCTACATCACAAGGATAGAGAAAAAGAAGGATCTTACTGACTACATTGATGACTGTATTATGATGATAGTATATATCTGATAGTATATATCTGTAACAAGTTGAAAAACTTATTCGGGTGTTACCATTTAGTGGTCAATTGTACGGAATATGTACTTCACTGTGCAACCTACTAATAAAAGTCTCAATCAATCTTCAGACTACAATAGCTGACTGGCGCAAAGCAATTAAAAAAAAACATTTCTCAATCAATCAATCAATCAATCAATGTTTATATATATAGCCCTAAATCACAAGTGTCTCAAAGGGCTGCACAAGCCACAACGACATCCTCGGTACAGAGCCCACATCAGGGCAAGGAAAAACTCAACCCAGTGGGATGACAATGAGAAACCTTGGAGAGGTTTCTGCCATATATGGAGATATTCGCTGACGTTACAGTTGTGGGAAAAAAACGTCACAATTTAGGCAAATTCCAAACAGCTTGTTTGGATGAAGTATGAAGGAAGGCAGGATTGTTTTATGAATATCTCCGCCATGCCTCTGTGGTTTGATTTCAAATTTTGGGGATTCATGCAGATCTTTAACACACAAAAACAAATACCAATTGATAAAAAGAGATTGTTTTGCAAAATAGGATCTATGGAGTACAGTGATACCTGTGATACCACTATTCTGTGATGCAGCCCATTCCTTAAAAATGTGTTTTGCAAAACAGTGTCGCCGATCGAAATAAAATTAAAACTGATTTAATCTGTGCTTGGACCCCCCCAAAGCAACACAATTTTAACATGTACCATGAAAAACAGACTTTTAGATGATAAATATTTAATGAAGAACAATACAACAGAATGTACTACAAAGAAACTACAGTAGTTTTATAAAGTAATATAAGAGTAATGTACGGTATTTACCTTGGAGAGTGGACTTCTGCATATTCTCCTTTGAGCGGCTTCTCCGTCAAATACACCATCTGCAGCTTCTCCATATTTTCATGGATGAATGCCCACGATTTAGATATGATCAACTCATTCTGCTTCGATATGGTGCAGACTATGAGTACTACGCTCCAACTGCTTCACCAAGTACGCTACACGCTCGGTCATGTTTTTAATAATTTATTTCACTAATTCAATGAATGTTATCCAATTCTGTTTTTTTAGAACTGTCCTTTGCAGTCACTTTCTTCCTTTACATGGCTGAGAAAATATGTCAATCTCAAACTGTAAACTATCAGAGAGCTGTTCGCTACGGCAACAAGCGGTAGGAAGGCCCGTAATCAGATTTTTATTAAAAGAAACTAGTGTCCCACTGGATCCAATATTTGAAAGCCCATGAAATTATCAGGATAGGTCTCCAGTGGTGTGCCGTCAGGGCCTGCAATGCCTTCTCTGCTGGCCTAACATACCATATTTTTCGGAGTATAAGACGCGCCGGCCGAAAATGCATAATAAAGAAGGAAAAAACATAGATAAGTCGCAATGGAGTATAAGTCGCACTTTTTGGGGAAATTTATTTGATAAAACCCAAAACCAAGAATAGACATTTGAAAGGCAATTTAAAATAAATAAAGAATAGTGAACAACAGGCTGAATAAGTGTACGTTTTATGAGGCATAAATAACCAACTGAGAACGTGCCTGGTATGTTAACGTAACATATTATGGTAAGAGTCATTCAAATAACTATAACATATAGAACATGCTATACGTTTACCAAACAATCTGTCACTCCTAATCGCTAAATCCCATGAAATCTTACACGTCTAGTCTCTTACGTGAATGAGCTAAATAATATTATTTGATATTTTACGGTAATGTGTTAATAATTTCACACATAAGTCGCTCCTGAGTATAAGTCGCACCCCCGGCCAAACTATGAAAAAAACTGCGACTTATAGTCCGAAAAATATGGTAACCAGAAATCATGATCATAATTAAAGATAAAAGTATTTTTTTAATTTACTTTCCCTGAAATATCTAAAAGTATTCATATTCTCTTCATGTCATATTATATTCCTTCCAGCGCTGTTGTTTTTAGTTTAGAGTTGTTATCCAATCAGAATTCAGCTAGCTTATGTTGCCATGCTGTACGAAATCTTTCAGAATCAACAATGCAGGCGTCTATGCACTCTAAGTGAACGGGCACATACAGTTGATAGACAGTTCCGATAGCCAATCAGATCACGAGTTGTTGTCAGTAAGGCCTAACGTTGAACGTGACATTTACGCATCCTGTGATTGGATACTCACCGGGACCGTTAGCGGATGAACTTGAGAACACAAAGAGTTGATAGACAGTTGTGATAGCCAATCAGATCACAAGTTGTTGACAGTTGCCTATCTAGATAGCCTGATGTTAACGAGACTGTGATTGGATACTCACTTGTCATTAGCAGGAAGCATGAAGTGTTGACCCACAAAGAAGGAGAACAAAACATTGATTAGGTGGCAGATATATATTTGCAAGGCCATTTCCAAGAAGGATATTTAAAGAGAAACTACATTTTGTGAGACGATGTCGGAGATGAAATGGGGAAATGCCCGCCATTTCCACTCGAATCGACGAGGAGTACCACTGGCTTATACGACGTCCAATGGGTGCTAGAAATTGTGAGTTCAAATATTTAATTTTAGTTGTTTTTTTTACATTTAATATGTTTTTTACAGTACCACATAAGATATGTTTTAATTGCTGATGCGGGTTTATTGATTTTTTAATGCGCCATAAAAATAACCTGTTTTGTACACTGCCCAGTACTGCATACATGTGTTTCTGTATAGTATTTCTCCAGCAATGGTCGTTTGGGGACATAAACAATGGTATTTTCAGAGGTAATCATTGAAGTCGGACATCACTAAAGGCTAGAGATGTCCGATAATGGATTTTTTGCCGATATCCGATATTGTCCAACTCTTAATTACCGATTCCGATATCAACCGATACCGATATATACAGTCGTGGAATTAACATATTATTATGCCTAATTTTGTTGTGATGCCCCGCTGGATGCATTAAACAATGTAACAAGGTTTTCCAAAATAAATCAATTCAAGTTATGGAAAAAATATTTATTTATTATTGAAGTCACAAATTGCATTATTTTTTTTAACATGCCTCAAAACAGCAGCTTGGAATTTGGGACATGAGGAGGTTGAGGGGGGCGGGGTTGAGGTGGGTGGGGTAGGGGTAGCGGGGGGTGTATATTGTAGCGTCCCGGAAGAGTTAGTGCTGCAAGGAGTTCTGGGTATTTGTTCTGTTGTGTTACGGTGCAGATGTTCTCCCGAAATGTGTTTGTCATTCTTGTTTGGTGTGGGTTCACAGTGTGGCGCATATTCGTAACAGTGTTAACGTTGTTTATACGGCCACCCTCAGTGTGACCTGTATGGCTGTTGACCAAGTATGCCTTGCATTCACTTGTGTGTGTGAAAAGCCACAGATATCATGTGATTGGGCCGGCATGCAAAGGCAGTGTCTTTAAGGTTTATTGGCGCTCTGTACTTCTCTCTACGTCCCACTCCGTACAGCGGCGTTTTAAAAAGTCATAAATCTTACTTTTTGAAACCGATACCGATAATTTCCTATATTACATTTTAAAGCATTTATCGGCCGATTGTATCGGCAGTCCGATATTATCGGACATCCCTACTAAAGGCCTAGGTGGGAAACGCACGGCATATCCACTTTTAAGTTTATTTTGAACTGTTGGCATACAGTATCCATATGAAATAATGAATTACTCTCCACTTTTCTAAAGAGTAAGGAAAGCGCATCAAAGTGCTGGTTTCCTTTTCCACCCTCACCTCACGCACAGTTTGGCTACATCACGGCAGGTTTCATCGACTCCTAATAGCTTCGACGATGTGTTTTCTTTGGTCACGGAATTAGCTTGTAAAAGTGGAGCGTCCCAAAAACATGAAGGAATAACAGCCCGTGGACAAATGATGAATGCTCTCCAAACAGCAGTGTTTGAAAGAGACCTAAGACACCAGAGCAAAAGGAGAGAAAAGAGATTTTCTGCTGACACTTCTGCAAGACTCAACGCTAACCACTCCATAGATTGGGAAGACCGAGGAAAACCCCTTTCAGAATGGTGCAGGAAACAGAAGTGCCTTCACTCTTCCAGATAAATAAGCAAAGAGGCTTGGTGAGCACATTCCTATACCGCTGAAAACTGCCTTTATTATTCCTGCTGCCATTTGGGAGCCATTGAGCGGCACACGGATTAATCATGATTACTGAGGTCAGAGCGTCCTCAGGGACGCCGACGCTTCCCGGTCATCAATTATCATCCTTCAGCAGCCTCTCGTCAAGACTTCCTGCTGGGCTCCTGAATGCTGCTGCTCCAGATGTTTGTTCAATTACATTATTTTCTAGTTTACTTTAACGTGTTCAGGGGTCTCTCTGAAAGCCTAATGCAGAGTTTTCCATGCAAAATACTTGAATAGTATTTAAAGGGGAACATTATCACAATTCCAGAATGGTTAAAACCATTAAAAATCAGTTCCCAGTGGCTTATTATAATTTTCGAAGTTTTTTTCAAAATTTTACCCATCACGCAATATCCCTAAAAAAAGCTTTAAAGTGCCTGATTTTAACCACCCGTCCATTTTCCTGTGATGTCACATAGTGAAGCCAACACAAACAAACATGGCGGAAAGAACAGCATGCTATAGCGACATTAGCTCGGATTCAGACTCGGATTTCAGCGGCTTAAGCGATTCAACAGATTACGAATGTATTGAAACGGATGGTTGTAGTGTGGAGGCAGGTAGCGAAAACGAAATTGAAGAAGAAATTGAAGCTATTGAGCCATATCGGTTTGAACCGTATGCAAGCGAAACCGACGAAAACGACACGACAGCCAGCGACACGGGAGAAAGCCAGGACGAATTCGGCGATCGCCTTCTAACCAACGATTGGTATGTGTTTGTTTGGCATTAAAGGAAACTAACAACTATGAATTAGGTTTACAGCATATGAAATACATTTGGCAACAACATGTACTTTGAGAATGCAGACAGCCCAATTTTCATCAATTAATATATTCTGTAGATATACCCTCATCCGCGCTCTTTGCCTGAAAGCTGATCTGTCCAGTTTTGGAGTTGATGTCAGCAGGCCAGGGAAGCTAGGGTCGATATTCTTCTCTTGATCATCTTCGGTGGCATAAGGGACGGTGTGAGCCAAGACATCCAGGGGGTTTAGCTCGCTCGTCTGCGGGAACAAACTGCCGCCATTGCTTGCCGTGCTACCGAGGTCCTTTGTCCCTGAATTGCTCACACACTCCAGCAGATTCAATGGGAGTCTGGCGGCAGATTTCTTTGACTTTATCGTTGGAAATGCATCTGCTTTGAGTGTCGCAGGATATCCACACATTCTTGCCATCTCTGTCGTAGCATAGCTTTCGTCGGTAAAGTGTGCGGAACAAACGTCCAATTTCTTGCCACTTTCGCATCTTTGGGCCACTGGTGCAACTTGAATCCGTCCCTGTTCGTGTTGTTACACCCTCCGACAACACACCGAGGAGGCATGATGTCTCCGAGGTACGGAAAACAGTCGAAAAAACGGAAAATAACAGAGCTGATTAGACTCGGTGTTTGAGAAAATGGCGGATTGCTTCCCGATGTGACGCCACGTTGTGACGTCATCGCTCCGAGAGCGAATATTAGAAAGGCGTTTAATTCGCCAAAATTCACCCATTTAGAGTTCGGAAATCAGTTAAAAAAATATATGGTCTTTTTTCTGCAACATCAAGGTATAGATTGACGCTTACATAGGTCTGGTGATAATGTTCCCCTTTAAAATTGCATTTGTTCCACGGTTTGCCTTTTGTGGAAACACAGTATTTCAAGTATTCTTCACGCGCTTTAAAATGTTCCCACATAAACACCTGACAAATTATAGATACGCTTATTTCAAATGGAAAAAATGGTGGCTTCCAGCTTGCAGGCTTTCAAATTGGCTTCCATGTTGCTTCATATTGATTTCATGGTGGTTCCGTGAAAGCCCTCAGTTAATGCTCCATGCAGATCAATGGCCTCAAGGTTAATATGTCTTCGGCGTGTTTGTTATTGCGCCGTCCCACATTGTTCGGAAGCCAGGAAAAAGAAACCAACCCACTGGGAAGAAGCGGTGCCATGGTGATATTACTATTATCATTATTATTACTAGTATTGCACAGTGAATGAAAGCTGCATATGTAGTTTAAAAAGTTGTTATTCAGACCGTGGGAGGTCCAGAAAGAACTGGAAGGAATTTAGTATCTCTGCATATGTCTGGACCACCCTCAGCCGGTTCTAGTTCATGTTGATCGCAACTTTATTCTACAATGTAAAAAAAGGTGAACAATGAACCGTGACACCCGCCCTATGCAAACCTCACAATCTGTGCCAAACTCCCTGAAAGAACACACCTGTACATCCCTGCGAAATATCAGCTTTCATCAACAACAGGATTTTCCAGCTTGAGTAATCGCACGGGATCTCCAAGTTGAGCTGCAATGGGCCGAAAGTGTGAAGCTCGCTTGAATAGGCTCCGGCCAACAAGTGACACTAATGAGGACAATCAGTATAGAACATGGATGGAGTCAAACTCATTAGATCTTTATTAAAAAACTTGCCTACGAAATGCATATCCTCTGAAAGTATGTCTTTAAATAGCCATGAACTGGAAGATGTACTTTTTAATCAACATACAATTAAGAAATTAATTAAAATATTTTATGGAATTATAAATGAACATTGTGCTAGAATTGCAAATGATGCATGTGTTCGGAAATGGATGATCGACTTAAACATTTTAGATGAAAGAGAAATATAATGGAATGATCCATCCATCCATCCATCCATCTTCTTCCGCTTATCCGAGGTCGGGTCACGGGGGCAACAGCCTAAGCAGGGAAGCCCAGACTTCCCCCTCCCCAGCCACTTCGTCCAGCTCTTCCCGGGGGATTTCGAGGCGTTCCCAGGCCAGCCGGGAGACATAGTCTTCCCAACGTGTCCTGGGTCTTACCCGTGGCCTCCTACCGGTCGGACGTGCCCTAAACACCTCCCTAGGGAGGCGTTTGGGTGGCATCCTGACCAGATGCCCAAACCACCTCATCTGGCTCCTCTCGATGTGGAGGAGCAGCGACTTTACTTTGAGCTCCTCCCGGATGGCAGAGCTTCTCACCCTATCTCTAAGGGAGAGCCCCGCCACCCGGCGGAGGAAACTCATTTCGGCCGCTTGTACCCGTGATCTTGTCCTTTCGGTCATAACCCAAAGCTCATGACCATAGGTGAGGATGGGAACGTAGATCGACCGGTAAATTGAGAGCTTTGCCTTCCGGTTCAGCTCCTTCTTCCCCACCACGGATCGATACAGCGTCCGCATTACTGAAGACGCCGCACTGTCGATGTCACAATCCACTCTTCCCTCACTCGTGAACAAGACTCCGAGGTACTTGAACTCCTCCACTTGGGGCAGGGTCTCCTCTGCAACCCGGAGATGGCACTCCACCCTTTTCCGGGCGAGAACCATGGACTCGGACTTGGAGGTGCTGATTCTCATCCCAGTCGCTTCACACTCGGCTGCGAACCAATCCAGTGAGAGCTAAAGATCCTGGCCAGATGAAGCCATCAGGACCACATCATCTGCAATAAACAGAGACCTAATCCTGCAGCCACCAAACCAGATACCCTCAACGCCTTGACTGCGCCCAGAAATTCTGTCCATAAAAGTTATGAACAGAATCGTTGACAAAGGGCAGCCTTGGCGGAGTCCAACCCTCACTGGAAACGTGTCCGACTTACTGCCGGAAATGCGGACCAAGCTCTGACACTGATTATACACGGAGCAGACCGCCACAATAAGACAGTCCGATACCCCATACTTTCTGAGCACTCTCCACAGGACTTCCCGAGGGACACGGTCGAATGCCTTCTCCAAGTCCACAAAGCACATGTAGACTGGTTGGGCAAACTCCCATGCACCCTCAAGGACCCTGCCGAGAGTATAGAGCTGGTCCACAGTTCCACGACCAGGACGAAAACCACACTGTTCCTCCTGAATCCGAGGTTCGACTATCCGGCGTAGTAATGGAATGAAATTTGGGAAAATGCCACTAAGCCTTTTAGAAGCATTAAAAATAAGCTGAGTCAATTTAAGATCTTGAATAGATTGTATTTGACATCTTCTCAGCTTTTTAAAATTGCTGCAGTAGATAGCAAATTATGTAAGAAGTGTCGGGCAGCTGAGGGAACTCTTGTTCATTTATTGTGGGAATGTCAGAGAATAAAAGAGTTATGGTTGAAAACAACAAAAGAAGCAAAAACAATCCTAAATATAAACATCCCAATGACACTGCAAACTTGTATTCCTGGTGATCTGCATCAATTTAATAACGTGTCATCAAAGAGTAAAAATGCATTTCTTTCAATATGCATCATAACAAAAAGGATAATACTAAAAAAAATGGATATATGTTGATAGTCCAACTCATACTGACTGGTATACACAAGCTATGGAGATGATATCAGTAGAAAAAACTGCATTTAGTTTAGATAATACTGAGTCATATATTGGAATATGGGATCAATTATTTACATTTGTTTTAACTATTAAATGTACCTAAAATATGACTCTTTTTTTAATCTTTGTGTTAAATATTGGACACAATGTGTTGTCAACCTTATGAGTGTAAGTCACTGTGACACTATTGTTTATTTTTTTTATTTTATTTTTTTTATATAAATGGCTGTGATGATAATGTCAATGAGGGATTTCTAATCACTGTTATGTTGGAATTCTTGTTAATATTCAAATCAAATCAAATCAACTTTATTTATAAAGCACATTTTAAATTTACCACAGGGGTAGCCAAAGTGCTGTACAATGGACAGGTTAAAAGATAAAACGAGTACCGAGCAAACACAACACAACACAAACAGAACACGATAAAAAATAAATTAATTAAATAGAATAAATAAAAACATAAAAACATTAAAACAGGTTCACAGCAGGTGTATTATGGGGCGCCATTGCATGATGGATATCACTCAGTGTTAAAAGCCATGGAATAAAAGTATGTTTTTAAGAGAGATTTAAAAACAGGAAGAGAAGAGGCTTGTCTAACACTCAGAGGTAGGTCGTTCCAGAGCTTGGGAGCAGCAACGGCGAAAGCTCTGTCACCTCTAAGCTTCAGCCTTGTGTCAGGGACCGTCAACAGCAGCTGATCGGCTGATCTTAAGGATCGGGTGGGGCAGTAAGGCTGAAGGAGGCTGGAGAGATACGTTGGCGTGAGGTTGTTTAGACATTTAAAAACAAATAAAAGGAGTTTAAAATTGATTCGATAATGCACAGGGAGCCAGTGAAGGGACGCTAAAATAGGGGTGATGTGCTCACGTCTGCAGGTCTGTGTTAGCAGACGAGCAGCAGAGTTCTGCACGAGCTGCAGGCGGGCGAGGGAGGCCTGGCTAATGCCTACATACAGGGCATTACAGTAGTCAAGACGAGTCGAGATAAAGGCGTGGATTAATTTCTCAAGATCATGTCCTGATAGAAGCGGTTTCACTTTCGCTATTTGGCGTAATTGATAAAAGCTTTTTTGTACGACACTGCTGATTTGTTTTTCGAATTTAAAATCTGAGTCGAACTTTACCCCCAGGTTTGTGACACAGTCGCTGAGATACGGGGTCAGAGTGCCGAGGTCAACGTTGGGGGAGGGAGAGCAACTTGGACCGAACAACATAACTTCATTTAGGCTCAGGAAGTTAGCTGAAAGCCAGACTTTGATGTCGTGCAGGCAGTCAATAAGACGTTGAACCGTGTTATTTTGTGCCATGGGAAAATAAATCTGGCAATCATCGGCGTAAAAATGAAATGCAATACTGTACTTCCTAAAAATAGAACCAAGGGGGAGAAGGTAAAGCGCAAATAAAATTGGGGCAAGGATTGAGCCCTGGGGGACCCCATATTGATACCGTTGTTGATATTATTCATTTTTGTTTGACTACTTTAGGATTGTTTTGTGTCATGTTTGTGTGTCCTCTCAATTGCTCTGTTGATTGCTATTCTGAATGTTGCTTGGCCGGGGTTTGGTTTTGGAATTGGAATTGTATTCTTATGGTATTATCGTGTATTATTGTGTTAAATTAATTAATTATTATTTTTAATTTTTTAATTTTTTTTATTTGTATTTGTATTTTTTTATTTTTTTATTTTATTTTTTTGTCCTGTCCAGCTTTTCAGGCAAATCATATAGTTGATGTAGATGCCCATATCGGCTGTTCAGATTTACTTTACAAAAGAGAAGTGTAGGATACTTCTCTTGTTGCCTTATTTGTATTTGACTTTATTAAATGTATTTATATTATTATTTGGTGCAGCCAAGGGGATAGAAAGAGAAAAAAAAAAAAACATAGGGGGAAATTGTGGGGACAAGAGGGGGATTTGACAGAGAGATAAAAACAACAACAGCAAACACAACAACAACAATAGAGCAACATCAGCAAATATGACATATACAAATATGATGGTAAAAGTGATAGCAAATAAGCAGTTAGCGAAAATAAAATATAATACAGAAATGACAATGAGCATTATTACACTACAAATGGAGCAATACAAATACCAATAGAAATAGTGCTATTGATAATTAACAATACCAATGATTTACCTCTATTATCAACAATACAGTTGTGCAAATGCAACAATACATATACGTAATGATAACTTCAGATACGAAAGAATGCAGAAAAATAGAGGTGGAGAAAAAGAAGCAACCTACATTAACCTTGTAGATTGTTATAGAAACAATAGGTTAAGCTTTGTCAGTGTGCCATGTGTTATACCCAGTTTACCCTAGGGCAACAACGTTGGATTAATTAATTAAACAAAAACATTTTCTTTGTTAGCCTGCTCTCAGTCCATCCATCCATCTATTTTCTTTTGCTTATCCAAGGTCGGGTCGCGGGGGCAGCAGCCTAAGCAGAGAAGCCCAGACTTCATCTCTCCCCAGCTCCTCCTCCCCAATGCTCCCTCGCCCTCTGATGACATCCTCCCTGGTTAACTCTGTAGTTCTTTGCTAACTAACTTTGTCACACCACAAGTCTCTGGGATTTATTTTGTATTGTGTACGACTCCAAAATAAGCTACATTGCAGCCAAAGAAAATCAGCACTTTGATAAAGAAGGTGAGAAACACTATTGAAGTCCAGAAAGAACACGCAGCAAAAGGCTCATCATCGTCTCGGCCAGCAACAGTTTTCAATAAAAGGCAAAAGTGATAAATATTCAGTTGTCCGTCAACAGCGTGAATTATTTTCAGGAGTTTGTAATGATGGGTGACTGCATCATAATAAAGGCTTGTCAATGTGCTCCAAATAAGCTCTCTTTGCACGTCCAAAATATTCAGGCTGCCTCTCTCCACTCTGCACGCCAACGCTTTGTTAGCATGGCTGCAGTGGCTCCAGAAGGGGAGGTTCAAGTCTTTTACACCAAAACTACAACAGGTTCTCCATTACTGGCTGCAAATGAATTGGGCACTATGGGCTGGTAGAGGAATGAATGGACCTTTGATTGCTTTAACTGAATACATGAGGTCCCTCTCCCGCCAAGCAGCAGTCCCCTTGGAGCGCCACCAAGAATGAAGTTATGGCCTCGCAGTGTGAGAATGGGAAGTATGTGTGAGAGAGACACCGCCAGGCCAATAAAACACTGACGGCGGCATTGGCTGACTGAAAGCTTCCGACCAAACAATTGACCCCTAAGTCCTACGCCCTCATTCCCGAGTACTACGTCTGGTTGTTTGACTCATCCGGCCAAGCACTCATAAGCAAAGCGACTTGTATTGATTCATGAGAGTCCAAAACCTTCCAGGAGCACAGAACAAGTTGATCCAAGCTGCATCATGGTTCTTGCTCGGATAAAGAGACCGTTGAACCCTCAAGCCCTCAAAGGAGACAACGAGGATGTACCGTACTATCCACTATGGGGGGTCTTCAAATAGTCGTTGATTCACCGATTTCGTTCGGAGGAGTCTGATTCAACCTAACAGTTAATACAAATATATACCGTATTTTCCGCACTATAAGGCGCACCGGATTATTAGCCGCACCTTCTATGAATTACATATTTCATAATTTTGTCCACCAATAAGCCGCCCCGGACTATAAGCCGCGCCTACGCTGCGCTAAAGTGAATGTCAAAAAAACGCTGCGCTAAAGTGAATGTCAAAAAAACAGTCAGATAGTTCAGTCAAACTTTAATAATATATTGAAAACCAGCGTTCTAACAACTCTGTCCCAAAATGTACGCAAATGTGCAATCACAAACATAGTAAAATTCAAAATGGTGTAGAGCAATAAATAGCAGCATAATGTTGCTCGAACGTTAATGTCACAACACACAAAATAAACATAGCGCTCACCTTCTGAAGTTATTCTTCATTCGTAAATCCTTCGAATTCTTCGTCTTCGGTGTCCGAATTGAAAAGTTGCGCAAGCGTGGGATCCAAAAATGACCGGCTCCGCCTCGTCGAAGTCATCGGATTCAGTGTCGCTGTTGTTGTGCAGCAGTTCTGTGAATCCTGCCTTCCGGAAAGCTCGAACCACAGTTGTGACCGAAACTATCTGCCCAGGCATTTACGATCCACTGGCAAATGTTGACGTATGTCGACCGGCGCTATCTGCCCGTCTTAGTGAAGGTGTGTTCGCCTTCGGAGCTGTGTGAAAAAAGCCACCCGGCCTCTTCGCGTAAACTTCCCTTAACCACTCGCTCATCTTTTCTTCATCCATCCCTTCGAGTTAGCTTTTATGATGACGCCGGCTGGAAAGGTCTCTTTTGGCAAGGTCTTCCTTTTGAATATCACCCTGGGTGGAAGTTAGCATGGCAAGCTAGAACCACAGTGAAGGATGACTTCTCATTCCCTGTGGTGCGAATATTCACCGTACGTGCTCCCGTTCCACAGTGCAGTTCACAGGAATATCAGTTGTGAAATACGGTAGTAATCCGTGTGCGGATGGAGAGATTGCGTCTTTTTATGAACCGGATCGCTAAGTAGGAGCCATTTTGTGGTCTTTACAGATGTAAACAGGAAATGAAACGTACGGTGATATCCGCGCGTTTTTTCTTCTTCTTCCGGGGGCGGGTGAAGCGCTTCCTGTTCTATGGGGGCGGGTGAAGCGCTTCCTGTTCTATGGGGGCGGGTGAAGCGCTTCCTGTTCTATGGGGGCGGGTGCTTTCCTTGGCGGTTGCTTGCGTAGAAGAAGAAGCGCTTCCTGTTCTACCGGGAAAACAGATGGCGGCTGTTTACCGAAGTTGCGAGACCGAAACTTTATGAAAATGAATCGTAATAAAGCGCACCGGGTTATAAGGCGCACTGTCAGCTTTTGAGAAAAATTGTGGTTTTTAGGTGCGCCTTATAGTGCGGAAAATACGGTACATATGTATGTATGTATGCATGTGTATATATATATATATATATATATATATATATATATATATATACATATACATATATATTTTTATATATATATATATATATATATATATATATATATATATATATATATATATATATATATATATATATATACAGTATGTATATACATATATACATATGCATGTATGTACATATGTATATATATACATATATATATATATATATATATATATATATATACACATATACATACATTTTTACTTATATATATACATATATATATATATATACATATACATACACGTTTGTATATACCAGTGGTTCTCAAACTTTTTTTGTCATCCCCCACTTTGGACAAGGGGGAGTTTTCAAGCCCCACCTGCCCCCATCGCCCCAACAGAGCGCTAATGCCAAGCTTTAACATTTTCAAATTTATTGAACATCAAGTTGTATACATTCGAACTCAATAACATTAAGTTCAATAATAAATAAAATAACTGTGCAGCTGTGGTATAACTTGCATCAAGTTCAATAATAAATAAAATAACTTCCATCAAGTTCAATAATAAATAAAACAAAAGTGTTATAACTTGCATCAAGTTCAATAATAAATCAAAAAAAGTGTTATAACTTGCATCACGTTCAATAATAAATCAAAAAAGTGTTATAACTTGCATCAAGTTCAATAATAAATCAAATAAAAGTGTTATAACTTGCATCAAGTTCAATAATAAATCAAAAAAAGTGTTATAACTTGCATCAAGTTCAATAATCAATCAAAACGTGTTATAACTTGCATCACGTTCAATAATAAATCAAAAAAGTGTTATAACTTGCATCAAGTTCAATAATAAATCAAATAACTTGCATCAAGTTCAATAATAAATCCAAAAAAGTGTTATAACTTGCATCAAGTTCAATAATAAATAAAACAAAAGTGTTATAACTTGCATCAAGTTCAATAATTAAAAAAAGTGTTAACTTGCATCAAGTTCAATAATAAATCAAATAAAAGTGTTATAACTTGCATCAAGTTCAATAATAAATCCAATAACTTGCATCAAGTTCAATAATAAATCAAAAAAAGTGTTATAACTTGCATCAAGTTCAATAATAAATCAAAAAAAGTGTTATAACTTGCATCAAGTTCAATAATAAATAAAACAAAAGTGTTATAACTTGCATCAAGTTCAATAATAAATCAAAAAAAGTGTTATAACTTGCATCAAGTTCAATAATAAATCAAATAACTTGCATCAAGTTCAATAATAAATACAATAAAAGTGCCACTTTGCAATCTTTGCAACAAAAAAAAGGAGGAGCTATGCATTTGGCAAGACAGGGCAAGTGACAGCACTTTGCCCCGGGAGAGCCACCTTGCTTCACTGTGAAACAGCACGGCTGTATGACCAGCTCCCATTTCCTCACACAATGCAGAGAACAGTCGCGCTTTCAGTGGTCGTGTTTTGATCAAATTTACCGCGCTCACAACATCTGTTAAAACCTCATTGAGTTCGGGGCTGAGCTGCCTTGACGCGAGTGCTTCCCGGTGAATGACACAGTGCGTGCCCGTCAGATTTTTGTTTCTCTGCAGGCGCTGGCTCTGGCTCGACGACCTTTGAGGTGCGAGTCACAAATGTATATATTTGTGTAATTGTGATCCACACATTAGCCTGCTACCCATCCGCTCGAAAGTTTGTTCCGCTTAGCCCCGCCCCCATTAGTTACTGTTACTATGTCTGTCAAACTTTCGCTCCTACCGAGAAATATAAAGCCTACAGTAAAAATAAGTACCGGTAATTTCCATTTATTTATATAGCGGATTTCACAGACAGAATCACAAAGTGATTTACAGTGTGTATAGAAAATGAAAGCATAGTAAAAAAAATAATCTAAAAATATAATAATTACAAAAAAAATTTAAAGTGAAATTTCCTCCCGTTCCTCGCGCCCCACCTGTCATGTCTCTATTCCCCACCAGTGGGGCGCGCCCCACACTTTGAGAAACGCTGGTATATACATATATATATAAATATATATACATATGCATATATATATACATATACATATATATATATATATATATATATATATATATATATATATATATATATATATATATATATATATATATATACACACACATATATATATATATATATATATATATATATATATATATATACACACACATATATATATATATATATATATATATATATATATATATACAGTATATATATACATATCAGTGACGTGCAGTCACTAGAGGCAGGTGAGGTGGGGCCTCACCTGCCATCATGGAAAGAAAAAAAAATGTAAAAAGAAAATGTTTCTATTAAATTGTTATATCTATCCAGTGATTATAATATAAAGTTATTTTCCATTTAACTTCACCAGTTTTAGATTATTTTTATTTAAAATCGCTGAATTTTCACATTTGCCGTTCAAATACTGAGAAGAGACGGTGCGGTGAACAGCAGCCAGTTGAGGCACGTCACTGCGTTGTGCCTCACCATGGATTGCGGACTCAGCTAACTGCTGGCCTGCTGTGCAGTGAGACCGTATTGCTATATGAACTATATTATACATTTCCATAGTTTAGTTAGCTGAGGTATATAATGTACAGTGTATTTTGTCAACAACTGTATGTGTGTAACGTATTTCTTGTGCTGAGCGATCATAAAACGGCTGCAAAAGACGCACTGGCTGAGGCTCGCAGTAATCCCGCCTCCTGCACCCCCGCCGTAGAATGCACCCCCTGACGGGAGTATTATACAAACTAAAGTCCACACTTAAACTTCCCACGTGCAAGATTGAATCCATTTAAAAAAGTTATTTCATAAGAAGCCAAAAAGTGCAAAGACAATAATGTTCGTGTTGGAGGACTTGTGAATGACTGCAGGGCCACAACATTAGGTACACCTGCAGACTGCAGGTGTACCTAATTCACAACTCCTCCAACATGAACATTATTGTTTTTGCACTTTTTGGCTTCTTATTAAATAACTTTTGCAACCTATTTTTATGGGCTTTTATATATATATATATACATATATATATCATCTATATCATTTTTGGTGATTTAATCCCCAATTACAACCCTTGATACTGAGTGCCAAGCATGGAGGTAATGGGTCCCATTTTTATAGTCTTTGGTATGACTCAGCCGCGGTTTGAACTCACGACCTACCGATCTCAGGACAAACACTCTAACCACTAGGCCACTGAGGTCTGTTTGAAAAGTACCGGTTTGCCATATTATTACTTTTACAAGCATGACAAACAGAGGAGCATATTCGGCAGCGCACAATCACGGAGTACTTACAAGCAGACACGATGTGTAGACAAAAAAGGGAAAATGGACGCATTTTGGCTTAAAAACTAACGATAATGCAAAACTTTGATTGATCGATTGAAAAGATAGTGCAGGGACATCTATTGTTTCAAACAAATAATAAAAAAAACTTAGCACAATAATGTTCACTCTAGTGTCTTTCAACGTTTACTTTCTGAGAAGTAGTGTCCTCCACAGTGGACATGTTTATGTCTGTCTGGAAAATGCTGTTTCTCAGAAAGGTTAATGAACAATTTAGCTTTTAATAATGTAAATACCTCACAAACTGATGTTTGGCTTTGCAGGCTTTAAATGTATTTTCTGGCTGACAGTTTATGAGGGGGTGACTTGTCCAGCCCTGCCTTCCACCCGAGTGCAGCTGGATAGGCTCCCACCCGCGGCATCGAGAGAAACAAGCGGTGGAAAAAGAGATGGATGGATTTTGGATTTATCAAGTAGTTTTTCAGTTCCTTAATATTTCCCGTGTTGAACATTTTTTTTGTGTGATTTCCTCCTTGTCGCTTTGGAAACGCTCGAGACAAAAGTATTGCTTTGCAGACCACAGACCTTCTTACCACCGCCAAAGAGGTTATGTTTTCGCCAGGGTTTGTTTGTCCGTTTGTTAGCAACAGAACTCAAATAGTTATGGATACGTTATGATGACGTTTTTCAGGACATGCCCAAAAAAAACAATTCCTCTCAACTACAAACACACTTCTCTTCCCGCTTACTGTGTTCCAAGCCCCCACCTTGGCGCCCCGCGCAGCGCGGAGGATTCTGGGAGATGTAGTTTATTTCAGAGCCGCTGGAAAAAAATTACAAACCAAGTTTTTGTTTGATACCGTCAGACGTCACGGTATTATTGTGATGAAATAGAGGCTAGGCTCCCTCGACCCGACGGTCACGACTGGCCCAGATGGTGAGTGACCTGACAAATAGGGGTTGCTAAAGGTCAAGGAGACAGATGCTGGTCTTTGTGGGTGGTGGAGTTATATGCCAGACTTAAGAGGTTCCACTGTAACTCTGTTAAAGCATCATTTTTGATGCTAGTGTACCCAATGAAGTTTGCACCAGATGCTTTCAGGGACTTTCAGCCCACTCACTCACTCACTCACTCACTCACTCTCTTCCGCTGCGTCTCAAGTACGTCCTCGTGCGCTCTGGCATTCAGGCGACCATTTAGGTGCGCTTATGCAAACACACACAGTCATCCATATGAAATGTTTTGTCTGGCTTCCATTAGCCAGCTCCCAAAGCCACTTCAAGAGTTAGCCGGTCACAGGAGCGTGGAAGACAAGTCCACTTGGATGTGAAAACATGGTCCACCCTCTCCAAAAGCATCATCATTTATCTTTTGAAAATGTACACTGTTTAAATATACAAATATTGAAGTCTTTTTTTTCCACACACAGTGAAAAATAAACTTCATAAACTGTATAGATTCATAGGAAAACCTACACTCTCTCCGATCGCTTCAGACCTTCATAAAGAAAAAATTAGCTGCTTTTAGCAGCCTTACTGTCATTGCATGTTATTATGCACATGCCACGATTACCTACTTACTTACTGCAGGTCACACCATCTGCACAAAAACTCTGCCTCTAAACAAATTGAGGACCCTGTCCTCCAGTGATCAACATCTGTCAATAGCAAGAGCAAAGCTGTGATTGTGTTATTGAGCAAAACATTTGTTTAGGAGTAGGGATGTCCGATAATGGCTTTTTGCCGATATCCAATATTCCGATATTGTCCAACTCTTTAATTACCGATACCAATATCAACCGATACTGATATCAACCGATATATACAGTCGTGGAATTAACACATTATTATGCCTAATTTGGACAACCAGGTATGGTGAAGATAAGGTACTTTTAAAAAAAAATTATAAAATAAAATAAGATAAATAAATTAAAAACATTTTCTTGAATAAAAAAGAAAATAAAACAATATAAAAACAGTTACATAGAAACTAGTAATTAATGAAAATGAGTAAAATTAACTGTTAAAGGTTAGTACTATTAGTGGACCAGCAGCACGCACAATCATGTGTGCTTACGGACTGTATCCCTTGCAGACTGTATTGATATATATTGATATATAATGTAGGAACCAGAATATTAATAACAGAAAGAAACAACCCTTTTGTGTGAATGAGTGTGAATGAGTGTAAATGGGGGAGGAAGGTTTTTTGGGTTGGTGCACTAATTGTAAGTGTATCTTGTGTTTTTTATGTTGATTTAATAAAAAAATAAAAAATAAAATAAATAAATAATTTTAAAAAAACGATACCGATAATAAAAAAAAATGATACCGATAATTTCCGATATTACATTTTAACGCATTTATCGGCCGATATTATCGGACATCTCTATTTAGGAGCTTACTATTAAAACCTATTGGCATTATTTCAACTTTGCTTTGAAGAGCCCACAAGCACTCAGGTCAGCCCATCCTATATCGTAGTTTGTTCATCCAAGTGTCTTCAGCAAGGCAGGAGAATGTTTTCCCAGCTGGTAAACGTCCTTTTTTCTTAAGCAGCACATTCATCTCATTAGGACAATTAACAATATTCTCTTTGTCAATGCTTAAACAGCTGGGACCTCCACAGAACTATTTTTCGGTCAATTTGCCAAGGACGAATTAACTTGGGAATGGCTTTGGAGTCCGACTGTAATTTTGTTCGAACGAGGACAAGCTCACAGTGAAGAGAAAGAATGGAAAGGTCAAGTGAAAAAGCCAGCAGGTGGTCAGCAGTAATATGAAGGAGTACGTCTGTTCTCTAGGGCAGTGCTACTTCTACACTGTATGGTTTGGAACTGGCCAATTCCTGCAAGGACCTAAGCTTGAACGAGTGCCATGACACTAGTGACTGTTCTCGAAAGCTCACTATTTATTTTGTGAACAATTCCTGGACCTGGAAGAACGTCAACTGAGCAAACGTCATCTCCTGTTCGCTGAGGTTATCAGGTTTGCAAGCCAAGCAGAGTTTTGGCTCGCAACGAGATGTGGAGGCAAAGTCATTACGAGTCGCCTGCGGTTGACGGTGAAGTGTTCCCAGGTGTAGTTGCAGGGAAATCTGTCTGTTTTTGTTGGAGACCACTGCGAAACCCTACCTGAACCCAAGGAAGGATGATCGGAAGGTGGCCAAAGGTGTTTGATTTATGTCTCTCACTCTGGTCCCACTCTCAATATTTTGGGCACTTAGTGCTGACATTTTCTTTTGTCAGCAACCCAAAGCTGACAAGTTGCTTGATTTAAGTCTCTCGGTCTGGTCCCGCTCTCAATATTTACGGCAATTAGTGCTAACATTTGTTTTTGCTTCAGCAGTCCAAAGCTGACAAGTTGCTTCCTGAAACGTAGAACGCCATGAGCGTGTGTTTGAGCTCCTGTTTCCCACACTATGATTTTCTCGCGGTTGCTTGCGACATTTAAAGTGACCAGCGTGTGCACCTTCGCACGTATGTTCGACCATTTGTGAAGTCCTCCACAAGGATGCAGGCCGGACAACACGTGGATGCTATGTGCTGGGCTGGAGCGTGGACGGGTACCAGCCCTTTTGGACTCTGCAGGACTGACAGTGTGGCATACAACTGCAAAAACTGTCCCACCAGACGCTCGTCTCATTAGCCTGACGTCTGACAACCACGTTTCAAAACCGTCAGACTAGATTTATTGTATGTGTTGCAATTGTGAGAACTGTATTTTGTACTAGAAGTCAAACATTGGTGCTTTTGCTACACAGTCAGCAATGAGAAGTCGTAATTTCGTGGAATCTGAGACCTTGACACGTACTGCACACTGAGGCATAGACACAACTTGGCAGAATTTGATGGTCAAACAACTCAGAAAGAAGTTCGAGCCAAAAGTTCAAACATGGTCCAAAACGCTAAGAATCCTGTGTCAACAAAGAACGACACCAAATATCTAAATTTGGCAAGGGTGTTTTCAATTTTTACTTTTATGAGTGAAATCTCAACTGTGTTAATAATTGATTGGCTATGCCCTGGTACAGACCCTCGGCCACCCAGGCACAACCCACATGACTGTTTAAACGTGGTAAATTAACGACCCCACACTAGACTCTCAGTGGTGGGCCGTCAGGGCCATCAAGGCCTTCTCTGCTGGCCTAACATAACCAGAAATCATGATCATAATTAAAGATAAAAAAGTATTTTTTATTTACTTTCCCTAAATATCTAAAAGTATTCATATTCTCTTCATGTCATATTATGCTCCTTCCAGTGCTGTTGTTTTTAGTTTAGAGTTTTTATCCAATCAGAATTCAGCTAGCTTATGTTGCCATGCTGTAGAAAATCTGCCCGAGGCCTTCAGAATCAACATTGCAGGCGTCTGTGCACTGTAAATGAACGGACACATACAGTTGATAGACAGTTGCGATAGCCAATCAGATCACGAGTTGTTGTCAGTAAGGCCTTCTAGCTGGCCTAACGTTGAACGTGACATTTACGCGTCCTGTGATTGGATACTCACTTGGTAGTCCCAAGGGAGTATCCAATCACAAGTTCCGAACACAGGAAGTGGCACCGGAGCCATACGAGCCATAGAAAGCCACAGAAAACTCACCGGTACTCACAAAGAAGGAGAGCAAAATTGATTAGGTGGCTGATATTTATATTTGTAAGGCCATTTTCAAGAAGCATACGTAAGAGAAACTAGATCTTGTGAGACGAGGTCGGCCGACACCAGAAGCTATCCAGGCGGTGAAATGCTTTGCCCGCTAACTTTCACACAAATCAACCGACTACGACCAACTACGGACTATGACGGTACCACTGGCTTATACGGCGTCGAATGGGTGCTACAAATTGTGAGTACCGTATTTCCTTGAATTAGCGTTGGGGCGGTAATTAATTTAAAACCTCTTCTCACTCCGGCGCTTACCAAAGGCATGCGGTAAATTTAGGCCTGCGCTTATAAATTTAAGTGTGATGTAAGGATACCATCATGAAAAGCACATTTAATTAAAAAAAAACGTTATTATGGTCTTACCTTTACTTATAAATGAAGTCCATGCGCAGCTCCTTCTGAACAAAAGTATCGATAACTTGTTTATAGAAGTCTTCCTTATCTTTCTTCAGTTTTAAGTCTCTCTGTCTCGATGGAGATCTTCCTTTATTACCTCCTGCTTCGATTGAAAGTCCAGTTTAGAAAACTGTTTTATTTTAGATATGTAATCCTCCATGTTGAAAGTGCAAGCAAGAGGAAAAAATAAACGATCGCTTAACTGTTGCTGCTTGTTGTCACTTCTTCTGCAGCCGAGTAGTCGCAAGAAGGATCACTAGCGCCCTCTACCACCAGGAGGCGGGAGTCATTTAATGACTCATATTTGACACACGCAGCTACGGTATATTAATGAAACATAGCTGCTTACTGTTCTTTTTAGCATATTCAATAGCTTGGACCTTAAATCCTACTGAATAGCTCTTTATCTTCTTCCCTTTATGCGATTTAAAATTATTGAAATCAGCCTCCTCCATTTTGAAAATGATGACAGGTGAAGTGTCACTCGTGATGTGACGAGTTTGACCCGGCGGAAATTCTAGGCATATGCTAATTATTTTGCGCAACGAGTTTGACCCGGGGGTAATTCTAGACATGCGCTAATAAAAATAATAGTTTGCGAAACGAGTTTGACCCGGCGGTAATGCTAAGCATGCGCTAATTATTTTGCGAAACGAGTTTGACCCGGCGGTAATTCTAGGCAGGCGCATACTATATACCCGGCGGCAATTCAAGGAAATAGGGTATTTTATTTCTGAATTTTTTTCATGTTTCATTTGTTTTATAAAATTATTTTAATTTTGACGGTACCACATAAGATATGTTTAATTGCTAAAACGGGTTTATTGAATGTTAAATGCGCCGAAAAATAGACCGTTTTGAACACTGTTGAGGGGATCAATGCTCAGTGGTGTTCACTTCAGTTCAGTTTCAGTTTATTTCGAACATGCATGCAATACAATGTAACGCATCTCACAATTCCAGTTGTTTCATTACAGCACGTCCGGAAAGGAGTAGGAAGACACAGAGCTTATTTAGTCCTACCCCTTTTCATACCATAGCAATTTAATCTAATTTTCTTGTTCTCTGTAACAGAACAGTGAACAAATACATAATAAATAAATAATATACCATAAGAAGCAAGTGTGCAAGTGTGTTTCTGTATAGTATCTCTAACCGTGTCCACGTGGTGACATAAATTACGGTATTTTGAGAGGTGAAGTCGGACTAAGTAGGACATCACTGAAGGCCTAGGTGAGAAACGCACGGCCCGCCACTGTAGACTCTGCTTACAAAATCCAAAAGAACACCCAAAGACATTTCTGAACATCCTGACACACGATAAAAATGATCTAAATCGGAGAGTACTCCGACCCCACTCTACAAATATTTAAATGTGGTGTCCATGTTCTAGGGCTGTCTTTGTCATAGCTGAATCAGATTCATTAGATTTTGCCAGGGATGTGTGGTCGCAGTGGGCAGATGAAGCAGTCTCAATATGTCAATACATAGCTGTCCATTAAACTGTATTATAAATCTTCTTTCTGTGTGATGACAATCTTTTTTTAATTGAGTAAAAATCACAAAATGTGCGCACAAACCTAACATAAGGTTCTACAAGAGGGTCTACAGACGCCATGGCTTTCCTGACAACTGACTAGACGATGGCGAGAATGACGGCGTGGCTTACCGGCTGGTCTGCTTGTCGGAATATAGCCAAAAAAAAAATTACTTTACATAAAAATACAGAAGAAGGTAAGAAAGACTCCAAATATTTTCTTTGTTTGTTTTACCATAGCAAATAAATGGGAAGAAAACGCATTTGATAAAATGTTTACGGAAGTCAATTACTCCCCTTTTGTTATCATCCAAATGAGCGACTTGTAATTACAGCGATTAGAGCAATATTGAAGCAGGATCCCTGTTGTCCTCGCTTATTAGTGAGTGTTTGGCTCTTAGCCTATCAAGGCATGGAGCCACCGTATAAAAATGAGCTGTGTTACTCCCTTTAGCACTGGTGTGTTGGTGGACTACACCTACTTACTTGTCTTTGGTCATTTGTATGTAAAAGTTTATATTTTGTTCATGTGCTTTAAAGTAGTCTTTTGCTGCAGGGATATATTAGTGGTCTTACTTGTGGGTTTTTCCCTAAAGTCATTTGTTGGCACCATGGAGACGTCCCTGGGCAGCTTGGCTTTGTTTGGCACAACCTCGGAATCAGGGGCCACCAAGCCTGGATAAAGGCTGTTGGAAAGTCAGCTATGTGGTATGTGCGACTAACACACCTGTCAACCCATACTTGCCAACCTTGACACCTCCGATTTCGGGAGGTGTGTGTGTGGGGTGGGGGGGATAGTCGGGGGCGTGGTTAATAGGGGAGGAGTATATTTACAGCTAGAATTCACCAAGTCAAGTATTTCATATATATATATACCGTATTTTCCGCACTATAAGGCGCACCTAAAAACCACAATTTTTCTCAAAAGCTGACAGTGCGCCTTATAACCCGGTGCGCTTTATTACGATTCATTTTCATAAAGTTTCGATCTCGCAACTTCGGTAAACAGCCGCCATCTTTTTTCCCGGTAGAACAGGAAGCGCTTCTTCTTCTACGCAAGCAACCGCCAAGGAAAGCACCCGCCCCCATAGAACAGGAAGCGCTTCTTCTTCTACTGTAAGCAACCACCCGCCCCCGGAAGAAGAAGAAAAAACACGCGGATATCACCGTACGTTTCATTTCCTGTTTACATCTGTAAAGACCACAAAATGGCTCCTACTAAGCGACAAGGATCCGGTTCATAAAAAGACGCAATCTCTCCATCCGCACACGGATTACTACCGTATTTCACAGCAACTGATATTCCTGTGAACCGCACTGTGGAACGGGAGCACGTACGGTGAATATTCGCACCACAGGGAATGAGAAGTCATCCTTCACTGTGGTTCTAGCTTGCCATGCTAACTTCCACCCATGGTGATATTCAAAAGGAAGACCTTGCCAAAAGAGACCTTTCCAGCCGGCGTCATCATAAAAGCTAACTCGAAGGGATGGATGGATGAAGAAAAGATGAGCGAGTGGTTAAGGGAAGTTTACGCGAAGAGGCCGGGTGGCTTTTTTCACACAGCTCCGAAGGCGAACACACCTTCACTAAGACGGGCAGACAGCGCCGGACGACATACGCCAACATTTGCCAGTGGATCGTAAATGCCTGGGCAGATATTTCGGTCACAACTGTGGTCAGAGCTTTCCGGAAGGCAGGATTCACAGAACTGCTGCACAACAACAGCGACACTGAATCCGATGACTTCGACGAGACGGAGCCGGCCATTTTTGGATCCCACGCTTGCGCAACTTTTCAATTCGGACACCGAAGACGAAGAATTCGAAGGATTTACGAATGAAGAATAACTTCAGAAGGTGAGCGCTATGTTTATTTTGTGTGTTGTGACATTAACGTTCGAGCAACATTATGTTGCTATTGCTCTACACCATTTTGAATTTTACTATGTTTGTGATTGCACATTTGCGTACATTTTGGGACAGAGTTGTTAGAACGCTGGTTTTCAATATATTATTAAAGTTTGACTGAACTATCTGACTGTTTTTTTGACATTCCCTTTAGCGCAGCGTAGGCGCGGCTTATAATCCGGGGCGGCTTATTGGTGGACAAAGTTATGAAATATGTAATTCATTGAAGGTGCGGCTAATAATCCGGTGCGCCTTATAGTGCGGAAAATACGGTATATATATATATATATATATATATATATATATATATATATATATATATATATATATATATATATATATATATATATATATATATATATATATATGTATATATACATATATATATATATATATATATATATATATATATATATATATATATATATATATATATATATATATACATATACATAAGAAATACTTGACTTTCAGTGAATTCTAACTATATATATATATATATATATTTATTTTATTATATAATATAATATATATATATATATATATATATATTTATTTTATTATATAATATATATATATAGATTTTATTATATAATATATATATATATATATATATATATATATATATATATATATATATATATATATATATATATATATATATACAGTATATATAAATAAGAGAAATACTTCAATTTCAGTGTTCATTTATTTACACACATACACACACATAACACTCATCTACTCATTGTTGAGTTAAGGGTTGAATTGTCCATCCTTGTTCTATTCTCTGTCACTAATGTTCTAACCATGCTGAACACCCTCTTTGATGATGCATTCTGCTTCGTCTCCTTGTTGTGTGCGCAGTTGTGCACTGCACTCTCTAAAAGCCCTAGATGTTATTGTCACATATGCATGTACAGTAGATGGCAGTATTGTCCTGTTTAAGAGTGTCACAACATTGCTGTTTACCGCAGACGAACTGCTTTACGGTAGACAAAAACGTGACTGCTGTTGTTGTGTGTTGTTGCCGCGCTGGGAGGACGTTAATGAAACTGCCTTACAATAAACCCACATAAGAAACCAGGAACTCGCCCTCGATCATTCTACAGTTATAACGTGATTGGACAGGCACGCTGTTTATATTGTGGGAAAGCGGACATGAAAACAGGCTGTCGACACGTCACTCAGGTCCGCATGGAGCTGGAGGGGGCGTGGCCTCCAGCTCCGTCTGAATTTTGGGAGATTTTCGGGAGAAAATTTGTCCCGGGAGGTTTTCGGGAGAGGCGCTGAATTTCGGGAGTCTCCCGGAAAATCCGGGAGGGTTGGCAAGTATGTGTTAACCTATTATGTCTGCAGTGTTGCCGGTTGTACACTGTGCGTGGATCTCCTCCTTTGCTTTACAATTCAATCTTGAGCTGGGACAAAGTGGCGGTTACCAGTGAGTCCTTGCGGTTGAGGCGAGCATGCAACATGTTTTGTTTAGAGCAGGGGTGTCAAATGTACGGCCCGAGGGCCGGATCAGGATGACTTTGCAAAGTATAAAAATTAACCTGAAATTTTTTAATGAAAGAAACATCTGTTCTAAATGTGACCACTGGATGTCGCAATAGCAATTATTTGTATCTCTGTAGATGATGCTACATATGCACAAAATAAACCACGTGGTGTTAGTGCACCAGTCGAGGAAAATGATCGAACTACATAAATAACATCCTAATTTGATTTTGATATAAATTTTTTATCTTGATAGATTGAAAATTAACACCAATAAGTTGACTGATGAACATTATCACATAATTTATTCAGAAAATATAAATAACAACAAATAAAGATAGAATACTATTAACCGCAAAATGTAAGTGTAAAACCCAACAACATTATGATTATTACAATTTCAGAATGTGCTTGTTCTATTTTTAAACAAAGAAAACCATACCATCTGAAGTTGTCTTTATTTTTAAGTTATCGTGCCGTGATTTTACCAGTCCGGCCCACTCGGGAGTAGATTTTTCTCCAACTCGTAACACGGTTGATGGTTTGATGAGGTCCTCGGATCAGCCCCGCAGCGCCGAGAAGAAGATAAAACTTGGTTATCAAAAGGAAAATAAATGTGGGAGTGACTGCGAGGTTGATCGTTGATTCAGACTCCTCAGAATCGAATCTTTGAATAGTCGAGTATTCTAACACAACCATAATATGTTCATGTATTACTGATAAGGTCATGTTTCTACTAGTGTTGTCCCGATACCAAAATGATTTCGATAGTTTTTGGTACTTTTCGATCCTTTTCTCAATAAAGGGGACCGCAACATTTCATTGGCTTTATTCTAACAAAAAATCTTAGGGCACATTAAACATATGTTTCTTATTGCAAGTTTGTCCATAAATAAAATATTGAACATACTAGACAACATGTCTTTTATTAGTAAGTAAGCAAACAAAGGCTCCAAATTTAGTCTGCTGACATATGCAGTAACATATGTCATTTATCATTGTATAATTTTGTCAAAATTAGTGGAAGAAAATGAATTATTAATCTACTTGTTCATTTACTGTTAATATCTGCTTACTTTCTCTTTTAACATGTTCTAACTACACTTCTGTTAAAATGTAATAATAATTTATTCTTCTGTTGTTTGGATGCTTTCCATTCATTTTGGGTGATACCACAAATTGGGGTATCAATCCGATACCAAGTCGTTACAGGATCATACATTGGTCATATTCAAAGTCCTCATGTGTCCAGGCACATATTTTCTCTGTTTATAAACATAATTTACATTTTTTTTAAATGAAAAAAGATGTGATGCCAAAAAACATTGACTACATACGGTCCTGTACTTGGTATCATTACAGTGGATGTTAGGTGTAGATCAGTGGTTCTTAACCTGGGTTCGATCGAACCCTAGCGGTTCGGTGAGTCGGCTTCAGGGGTTCAGCGCAGGTCAAAACACACCCGATTCATCGTGTAAATAAAAACTTCTCCCTATCGGCGTATTACGGATATGGCAACAGAAGAAGTCAGACTGATTTGCAGGTGTGTAATTTGTTGTGAGTTTATGCACTGTGTTGGTTTTGTTCTTTGAACAAGGTGATGTTCATGCACGGTTCATTTTGTGCACCAGTAAAAAAAACATGGTAACACTTTAGTATGGGGAACATATTCACCATTAATTAGTTGCTTATTAACATGCAAATTAGTAACATATTGGCTCTTAACTAGTCATTATTAAGTACTTATTAATGCCTTATTCGGCATGACCTTATTATAACCCTAACCCTGGCCCTAACCCTCTAACCCAGTGGTTCTCAAATGGGGCTACGCGTACCCCCGGGGGTACTTGAAGGTATGCCAAGGGGTACGTGCGATTTTTTTTAAATGTCTGTCAAAAAGAACTGTGAAAAGAAATGCAACAATGCAATATTCAGTGTTGACAGCTAGATTTTTTGTGGACATGTTCCATAAATATTGATGTTAAAGATTTCTTTTTTTGTGAAGAAATGTTTAGAATTAAGTTCATGAATCCAGATGGATCTCTATTACAATCCCCAAAGAGGGCACTTTAAGTTGATGATTACTTCTATGTGTAGAAATCTTTATTTATAATTGAATCACATGTTTATTTTTCAACAAGTTTTTAGTTATTTTTATATCTTTTTTTCCAAATAGTTCAAGAAAGACCACAACAAATGAGCAATATTTTTGCACTGTTATACAATTTAATAAATCAGAAACTGATGACATAGTGCTGTATTTTACTTCTTTATCTCTTTTTTTCCAACCAAAAATGCTTTGCTCTGATTAGGGGGTACTTGAATTAAAAAAATATTCACAGGGGGTACATCACTGAAAAAAAGGTTGAGAACCACTGCTCTAACCCTAACCCTAACCCTAATATGTTCCCCATATTAAAATGTTACCAACAACATATAACTTTGTCTTGAATTTGAAAAAAAACATTTTATTTTTCATTAAAGAAGGGTTTGGTGAATGCGCATATGAAACTGGTGGGGTTCGGTACCTCCAACAAGGTTAAGAAGAAGAAGGTTTGTTTACATTTTGACGCCGGTGAGCTACGGTTTGTAGTGAAGCATGTTTAGCTATTCCTCATCCTGCAGGGATGATACTTGTAAGAAACTTACTTTATTTGTCGCCATGGAGGCGAGGATTAGTGATTTAGAAGTAGCTAAAACACTGCCGACTGGGGCTGGACATTAGCCGCTAGCTAGCTAGCCATGTCTTAAAGCACCTCTTCCTGAGGGCGTTTCAGTGTTATAACTTCACTTTTATTGTTAGTTTTTAAGCCAAAATGCGTCCGTTCTCCCTTTTCTGTCTACACACTGTGTCTGCTTGTAAGTACTCCGTGATTGTGGGCCGTCGAACATGCTCGTAAACCAGCAATGACACAACGCAGGGCCGGCCCGTGGCATAGGCCGTATAGGCAAATGCTAAGGGCGCCGTCCATCAGGGGGCGCCACGCCAGTGCCACAAATGTTGGAGAAAAAAAAAAAAAAGAAAGAAAGTTGGTACTATTATTTCTAAATACAAAAAATAATCCCACGTTAATTAAAATGCAAAGTAAAGCCTATTTAATAGAAATATTATTTGTTACAACATTACGCCCCCCCCCCCTCTCCCTTACCGTATTATGACTCTTTTTGGACGTCACCACATCAAAAAATCAACACAAGATGTCAAAACGGCCAAAACTGTCAGGTGCCCAAGGAAGAAAAAAGAGAAAAGAAGAGGAGTAGAAACGAGAAAAGACAGAGGTAGCAGGTAGGTAACGTTAGCCTACATGAAATTATTTGTCTGTTACAGAATGTGATAGTAACCTGGCTTGTTAGCATTAAGCTAATGTTACATGATTCGGCAATTGCTAATCAATAAATAGCTAGTTCTGTTTTAACGTCGGGTTAATATTGTGGAGGGGGCTAAATTGTTATGGAAAATAATAATGTAACGTTAGGTAATTACTGTACTCCCACCTTACATTCCTCAGGTATTAGATCTTTTAAGCAGGTGTTTTTTGTTTACATTGTTATTGCTCTGGTTAGCTAATGTTTGCCCTGCAGGTAATAATCACTTGTCCACCCCTTTATATATTAGGTATAGTTGTAAGTAAAAAAAAAAAAGGTCAAAGATAAAGCTATTCGGTTTCTTGTGAGAGGGGGGGGGGGGGCGCCACCTAAAATCTTGCCTAGGGCGCCAGATTGGTTAGGGCCGGGCCTGACACAACGTGATGACGGCGGGGGGACGGGGGGTTGGTGGACTGGTACTTTTCAGAGGCGGTATCGTACCGAATATGATTTATTAGTATCGCGGTACTATACTAATACCGGCATACCGTACAACCCTAGTTTCTACATGGAGGCCTCATGGTACTAGAGTTGACCATTTGACAACTTGACCTGCCAGACTCTCTGGTGCACTACATTCAACACAATATGACAAGGAGACGCGGGTGGTGAGAAACAAGTGGTAAGTCAACAGTGGCAAAGCATGCAGGCGTCAGTCAGGTGGGTGTTGTGTTTACAAACTGTGGCGAGAGAGGCGAGGGACTCCATGTACATGTAAGTTCTGACAAGAAAAACGTTGTGACAAAGCAGCGGGAAGATTGGCCTCCAGCGTTCTCCCACAGGCCCTTTGCATTCCTTACCTTGGAATAGGCATCTTGGATCTCTTCCCAATGTAATACTGTCAGTGGGAGGGATGTTTTAAGATAAAGTGGAGAGAAATGTTACTCTGTGAGAAAGCTTGTTTCAGGCTTTGTTTCTCGAGCCACTTTTAGAACAAAGTATCCCGACCATGAAAACGTCGACTCCCGCAGCAAAAAACCCCCTCCTGCTGTTCTCCCGGGGAATGTTTCCCTCTTCTTCTCCCCGTCTGCTGTCAGGTGGCACAAAGACGCTGAAAGTTGAGCAGAAGATTTCCATTCACAACTATCAGAGCTGCCTACACGACCAGATCAAGCAGATGGCAAGTGGTCCGCATAAAAAAGGCCTGAAACTGAATCCGGGGGGCACCTGCGCCTCAGCGGGCCTGACCGCCAGTGAAAGCTAATACACGGGCCTCAAATGGAAGCAGGAAACCGGAGCACTAGAGCTCTCGGACCAACTTAGAGATCAACTTTGCTCTCTCTTGAATGAAGGCATTGTGGGCTTTGGTTAAGTTTCTATAAGTGGGTGAGCGGTTAATTGGTACTGTCTGGTACCCAGAAACTTACAAAGCACCAAGTACGACATGACAGAATTGGACTTTTCCAGGAGGAAACAAGAGATGTTGCCATGGAAACAATGTCAGCGTTCTTAAAATATGCCGTAGCAAGGAACAGTGTTCATTTTGACAGAGGTTTTTAATTTAGTTTTAGTCATCTAAATTAATTCAGTTTTAGTCGACTAAATTCCTCAACATTTTAGTCGACTAAAATTACAGTATATTTTGTCAACTACAATAAAAACTAGTGATGTCCGATAATATCTGCAGGCCGATATTATCGGCCGATAAATGCGTTAAAATGTAATATCGGAAATTATCGGTATCGTTTTTTTTATTATCGGTATCGGTTTTTTGGGGTTTTTTAAATCAACATAAAAAACACAAGATACACTTACAATTAGTGCACCAACCCAAAAAACCTCCCTCCCCCATTCACACTCATTCACACAAAAGGGTTGTTTCTTTCTGTTATTAATATTCTGGTTCCTACATTATATATCAATATATATCAATACAGTCTGCAAGGGATACAGTCCGTAAGCAGTTCATTTTACTAATTTTCATTAATTACTAGTTTCTATGTAACTGTTTTTATATTGTCTTACTTTCTTTTTTATTCAAGAAAATGCTTTTAATTTATTTATCTATATATATATATATATATATATATATATATATATATATTTATTTATCTATATATAAATTTTATTTATTTTATTTATTTTTTTTAAAAGGACCTTATCTTCACCATACCTGGTTGTCCAAATTAGGCATAATAATGTGTTAATTCCACGACTGTATATATCGGTTGATATCGGTATCGGTTGATATCGGTATCGGTAATTAAAGAGTTGGACAATATCGGAATATTGGATATCGGCAAAAAGCCATTATCGGACATCCCTAATATAAACTATAAGCATATTTGAAGTTGTCTTCTCAAAAACTAAATTCACAACAAGACCTGCACGCCATAAATATTTCAATAAGTACATTTCCAAGTAACCTTATATTATGTTATTATTTGAACTGAAATTAAGCATTGTTTTCGAATGTTGCATAATATATGACTAAAATGGTCATGCAATGAAACAAACTAGTTTTATTCTGTATTGTGAATAACTACAGTGGGTGCACAATTGGCCTCCCGGCCACTGTCCCGTTTAAATATAGCAACCAGTGTTATAAGTACCGTATTTTTCGGACCATGGGGCGCACCGGATTATAAGGCGCACTGCCGATGAGCGGGTCTATTCAGGTCTATTTTCACACAAAAGGGGCACCGGGTTATAAGGGGTCATACTATCATTTTATTTCAAAATTTAAAACACTTCTTTGTGGTCTACATAACATGTAATGGTGGTTCCTTGGTCAAAATGTTGCATAGATTTTGTTTTGAAGACCATCTTCAAGTCGCTTTCTGACAGTCGCTTCAGGATGCGCTGTTTTGTAGGCGGTCTTATTTACGTGGCTCTACTTGTTCTCCCCGTCATCTTTGTTGTAGCGGTGTGTAGCGTGCAAGGACGGGAGTGGAAGGAGTGTCAAAAGATGGAGCTAACTGTTTTAATGACATTCAGACTTTACTTAAATCAACAACGGAGCAGCATCTTCTCATCCGTGGCTCACTAGTGCAACAACGCCGGAAATGTGTCCCATGAAAAACCATCCAACCGGAACTCTCTAATAACTAAAGTTCCGTGGGTGAATTATGTAAACCCACTACACTGGTAGTTTTTAGCGCTTCCATAGCGAGCTACGAGTTAGAACTTTACGCTACTTTATATTAGAAATAGCAACAGCAGAGGGTGAATGCCCCATGACAAGAAGATAGTGAAAAAGAAGAAGCTTATCGACTACGGCATCGGCATGGACTACAGTGGCGGACCTGCGCAGATTTTTAGGACTTATGCAGATCTCAAATACACATCAGCAGGTACCAGAAGGTAAGAAAAGTTGGTTTTGCACAATATTGTGCAACAAAACACCAGATAATATGTCTGCTAATGGGTGCCATTTTGCGGTCC
Organism: Nerophis lumbriciformis; assembly: GCF_033978685.3. NCBI lineage: Eukaryota > Metazoa > Chordata > Actinopteri > Syngnathiformes > Syngnathidae > Nerophis > Nerophis lumbriciformis. The sequence continues at coordinate 26,150,397 of NC_084566.2, read as the reverse complement.
TTATACACACACCATAGTAATACTTGTATCTCTGACTACAGTAGCCGTAATGGGCCGAAAATCCATCAAGCGGTGCGGCTTCAAAGTCATACTAAATCATTTTGACAGATTTTTGAGCGCCGTGTGTAATGTTCTTTATTTTCAATGGAACATTTCAAGTTTTGGTGTTGTTTACTGGCGTCATATTGCAGTCTACACATATCTCTTATGTGTGACTGCCATCTACTGGTCACACTTATCAATACACCATGTACCAAATAAAGTTGCTTCGAGGTCGGTGAGCACAACCAGAATTATTCCGTACATTAGGCGAATCAAGTTATAAGGCGCACCGTTGATTTTTGAGAAAATTAAAGGATTTTAAGTGCGTCTTATAGTCCGAAAAATACGGTACCTAAAAATACAGGGTTGACTTTTATCGATTGTTGTGGCTTCTACCGACACAGCCAAATTGTTTGCTTGTCAGGTAAGAATAGTCTTTAACTTCAGCAAGTAGTGCAGCCGGGAAGTGCACAAAAGCATTGGGAAGCTTGACAAGCAAAGCATAACGAATACATTGAAACAACAAGAATGATCCAGGGCAGGCTGGAATATAAAAAAAAGCCTGATTGGCACCCTGTAACCGGTGTGCCCAGATTGCCAACCGGGCACGGTGCTCAGGCCAGAAGAGTGGTGGAGGCAGAAAAGAGGTGGAATTAAAATAAGAGGACCAAACAGGGACCAAAGACAGAAAATAAGGAAATACATAAATAAGTCAGAGCAGATGTAACAGGTCGTGACAAGTAGATGAATAAAAGTTTTGAGAACATAATACTAAAAATTACAACTGTTACAGCATACATCGACAGCTAAATTAGGAGCCTTTTGAACTAATTTTGCAAAGCTTCTATTTGTCACGGCCCCGGCGCATTCCTATGCGGACTCATCTGTGCACTCTGCGCATGTCAGTCCGGCGGCTGCAATCAATCACCAGCAATCAGCACACCTGCGGCTGATCAGAGGACTGCCTTCATAAGCCTGCACAACCTGCTATCCCGCGCCAGAACGTAGATACCTGTCCTGTACAGTTTGCCAAACCCATCTAGCTCTATGATATACTCTCTCTCTGTGTTTCTCCCTCTTTTGTGTTTGATTGGTCCTGTGTCTTGCAACAATCCTTCGTTCCCGCGTGACGAGCTGTGTGTCTCGTCTTCCCCTGTGTTCCCCTCTGTTTCTCTGGCTGCCCCTTGGATCTCGACTTCCCGCTTGGACACGGACCTTCGACGCCTCTCTA